>NW_024881685.1:600000-803303 GCF_019059575.1 Amphibalanus amphitrite
ATTACTCCCGAAAAACCTTTCCCGAACGTTCCGACAGGAGTAAAAGGGGAGTTACGAAGCGGTTTTAGCATACGTCGCGAGGCTGCCGGTGGCCGCCATCTTTTGCGCGTAGTATGTACAGCACGTTGTGCGGGGCGGCGGGCGAGGTGTTAGTGAAGAGCGTGTTGACTCAGACGGACCTGACCTCTACAGTGACGGATAATTGGACCTTACTTTGGATTTAAAGGTAAGCTTAGCTATATTTCTCATCATGCTTTTATAGTGCAAAGTGTTATAATGCTGTGATGAGAACATATGGTAACCCCATGTTCTTGATGGGCTGGAATGGTCTTTGTAAGGGTAATCGATTTGTTTCGTTCCTGAGTGAGATAAAGATCGGAAAAAGCATGCTCTGAGTTTCTAGGAATTGGCAAATATCATACATAATTTCCCTCGACATGTCAGGTCGCGTGTGTCTCGTCTCGTTCGCCTACCTCTCAGTCTCCTCCCTCATTTCTTCCTTCCATCTTTCCTCGCTTCCTTCCTCACTCCCTCCTTCCCCTCCCCTTTCTCCCTTTCTTTCTCCCTCTCTCCCTCCCTCCCTCCCTCCCTTCCTTCCTTCCTTCCTTCCTTCCTTCCTTCCTTCCTTCCTTCCTTCCTTCCTTCCTTCCTTCCTTCCTTCCCTCCTTCTCTTTTTTCTTTCTCCTCTATTTCCTTCCACGCAATGTTAAGTGTACCTATAATTTCATGGTTATTAACATTTTGCAGGGGATGAGCTGGAGAGCCTGCATCGCATCCCGCAAGACACGTCGGAAGCCAACGGAGGCCCGCAAAATATCCATCCCACCATCGTGAAAGGAGAGCCGGACAAAGAAGACGCAGTATTCGTCGAGGCCCAGGAGGTGGTAGCGGCACCACCAGACCAAGCATTCCTGCTGTGGTAGGCTGCCTTTTGGATCTTTAACGTCAGAACTCGCGACCGTGTAGCATATGGAGTGAGATCCCCGGAGAGCGTGCCGCGGCGGAATGTTGAAAGCGTTTAACAGTATTTGACTACAACAAAATTGAAACCCTCAGGGGCCAACTAGTACAGAGTCTTGATGGACTCACTGCTCAAACAGATCCAGAACTGGCATGCATACAAATAATACAGGCATACAAGGATGGTATTGCTTCGTGCTCGAAAAACATAGCAAGCTCGAGAAAAAATAACTTCATAAAACCATGGATGACTCCAGCAATTCTCTGTTCCATTAATCATAAAAACAAATTGTTTGTTAACAAACTTAAAAATCCCAGTATGTACAACATAGCACAATACAACAAATATCGTAACTGTCTCAATAGGGCAATCGCCAATTCAAAGAAGGCCTACTATGAAGCGGAATTCCAAAAAAATAATAGGAACCCCAAAAAGACGTGGGAAACACTAAATGAACTCCTAAAACAAAAAAGCAAATATGATATTTTACCTGAAACACTTAACAATACTGATAATAATGAACCTGAAAAAATGTCAATGGCTGAAAATTTCAACAAATTTTTCACAGGAATTGGTGAAAAATTGAAACAGAATATTCCATGTAATAACAAAAATCCTTTAGAAAATGTGCAAGAGGCAGAAGGAGAGTTTTCAAACTTCTGCAATGTCACTGATGACAAAGTAGAACAAATAATTAAACAGCTTAAAGATGTTGGCGCTGGAGTCGACGGGATCAATTCAAAAATATTAAAACATACTTACAAACCTATTCTTTCAAAGCTTACCTATTTCTTTAATCTATGCCTTTCAACAGGAATCTTCCCAAACCCATTGAAAATAGCATCTGTGAAGCCAATCTACAAAAATGGAGATCAAAATAACTTGTCAAATTATAGACCAATTAGCATATTGCCAGTGATTTCAAAAATATTAGAGAAACTGATCCACTACCAATTGACAGAGTTTGCAACAAACAGATGCATTCTCTCAGAAAACCAATTCGGATTTAGGAAAAACAACTCTACATACATGCCTATCATGCTTATACAACGATAGGCGTTATCACAAGTGTATTCGCGGCCATTGGGGCGACGTAAGAAAAGAAGAAAACAACTGACCCCAAGAACTTTAAATTATCAAATAGCATGCACCTTTTCCTTGACATGTAGAGAATTTACCATTAATTGTTAGAGAAAATTGCATTTAAAATCTTCCATTTATGCTTCTTTCATCGTTTGCACAGTATGTTCTTTTACTAAGCTAGAAACACTTATTAGAAATAGTTCCCGCATCATCAAGAACAATAGGGAAGGCTTGAAGTGAATACAATAATCTAAACGGTTTTGTAATCCATGCGAAGACACTTCTAAAATTGCCAGTAGAAATATTAAAGGCAAAAGTTCAACTTTTTCACAAGACGGATGGCTATTAACCTATTCAACGTGTGACAACTCAGCCGGTATATCGTCGCCTACAGCCCAGCTTTCCCTAGTGACCGATAGAGGCGCTGCTATCGATGTCCGCCCGTGCCGCCTAACGAGATTATATAACTGAAGCACTGGAAAAAAAATGACATTGTAACGGGCATCTTTCTTGACCTTTCAAAAGCCTTTGACACGGTAGATCACAAAATACTACTAGAGAAATTAAACAAAATGGGTTTTCGAGGACATGTTCTAAAAACAATTAAATCATATCTAACGAACAGATTCCAAGTGGTGCAGATAGAAGGGGTTAAGTCAACAGAACGAGAAATAAAAATAGGCGTACCTCAGGGGTCAATCCTTGGACCACTTCTTTTTATTTTATATTTAAATGATATAGTAAATTTACAATTTGAAGGTCGATTTATGCTCTATGCAGATGACACTGCAATATTCTTCAAACATAAAAACATAGAAACACTGCAAGAAATAACCAATGAAGCGCTGGTAAAAGTATCAGAATGGTTTGAAGCTAATTATCTTACAGTGAATACATCAAAAACATTTCTCCAAGTGTATTCAAAACGCAGGTGTACCGAAAAGCTGAATATATACATTAAAGACGCTGCTTTAATAGAAAAGAAATCAGTGAAATATTTAGGAATTCTAATTGACTCTGACCTCAAATTCACAACCCATATCAGTAGCATTTGTAATACTATTAGCAGAAATATTGGAATGATTGCAAGAGTTAAACGATTTATCCCAAAACAGCAGCTCATTCAACTGTATCACTCCCTCATTTTTCCTTACATCAACTACTGCTGCTTTATTTGGGGCTCTAACTATGATGAACATCTTCAAAAAACTGGTAATCCTGCAAAAAAGGTTCATGAGGCTCATTGAGGGTATTTTCCCACCACAAAGTGCTACCCCAATATTTAAAAAATATAATATTCTAAAAATTAAAGACATAGCCAAACTTCAAATAATACTTATCATGCATAAGTACATAGTACATGAATTGCCAGTGTCTGTAGGGCGATTGCTTCAACTCTCAACTGAACCTATCCATCATACAAGGAATATCCACCATTTTCAACCTGTCTTCTCAGCAAAAAACTACAGGCTCTACTCCTTTGCCTGCATGGGACCCAAACTTTGGAATGATGTAATCGCAAAAGATATTCTGTTAGAAGAAATACCACAATCAAAGATCACTTTCAAAAAATATGTAAAGAATATCTTGCTTAGTGTATACTAAGCAAAAGTAGTGGGAAAATAGCAAAGTTATTAACAAAACTAGTAGATAAGCATCCTTGGGTATAAAGGACCCACTAAATGCTTTCAACAGGCTTAGAAAAAAATATGAAAGCATATTAATTTTGTAAGCAATCTTTGTAATGAAAGGTGAAGATACAAACAATATTGATATAAATAGGAAATGAGAGCAAATGACAATGCGTACATGAATAACAATTAACAAATTACATATGCATAGTACTTTTCACAGGCATTGTTCAGCACCTCAACAGGTGGCCCAATAATGGATGTACCAATAGGTACATTTATTATCGGGAAGCTGCAAATGCCGGCTACAATAATTTGTGTTGACTGTTTTGTGTGCAACCTGTGTCATCTTCAACACAAAAGATACATCCCCACTCAATTGGAACGCCGGACTTGACGGGGCCCACCGGCAACAAGCTATGCTTAGCTGGTGGGCCCCAGAAAGTCTGACTATGAACTCGAGCTCGAATTGACCAGAAATGTTTCCCCACTGCCATTCTGCTGTTTTCCCTATGAGTGAATGTTTAAATACCATCTACTAACCAATTATGCATGGTTGTATGAATGACAATTCTTTCGTAGATGCATTTGGACAGTCATTCGCTGCATTCAGCAATGACTACTTTTGCTCTCTTTTATCATTAACCTGTTGCCCGCACTTCGTTTGCTTGATTTTGTTTCCTACTTTTCCTAGCTGGGAGTGCCGCGACTTATCCTTTATTTTTGTCTGGTGTTAACGTAAGGTGCTGTGAGTCGCTGGGCTGAGGGTGGGGGCACTCCTGGTCACCTATTAATGGGTGGCGGAGTAGTTCGAAAAAAAAACTTCGGCCACTTTAGGTCACACCTATGTAGCAGACATCCACCAAGTTTCAAGTCTTCACTACGAATGCTTTTAGTACAGTGTGTGTTTTACGGACGCTCCACTATGTGCTCCAGGTGAGCGCCCCGGCGCTGCAGGGCGTAGGCACACCTGCATCCGGCGGGCAAAGTTGCCGATAACCCGATAAGAATAACGTTTCAGGGGTAGCACACCCCCTGAGCACTGTCTCCAGAGGCCATTGCACTCTGTAAAGTGCACAGCCATCGGGTTATCGACAACTTTGCCCGCCGGATGCAAGTGTGCCTACGCCCTGCAGCGCCGTGGCGCTCACCTGGAGCACATTGTGGAGCGTCAGTAAAACACACACTGTATTAAAAGTATTCGTAGTGAAGACTTGAAACTTGGTGGATGTATGCTACATAGGTGTGACCTTAAGTGGCCGAAGTTTGGTGATGATCTGAATAAAACTTCCGAAGTTATTCGAAATTTGGTGATGACCGTTTTTTTTTTGTGTCACCCTGTAAGTGCTGCCGGAAGGTGTTCAACAAGTTGTCGTCCAGCCAACTGATGCTCTTGCCGTTTGTTCCGGAGGTGTTGCTGAAGTCGTTAGTGTAGGTACACCCGTCTCTGGTCGATGACTCATCCGCTGCTTTTAACCCTAAACTGAGAAACACTAAAGCCTATCCATGGTTCTCGGAGACCATGCAGGGGTCGTCCTGGTCTTGTATGAGAGCCTAAATTGGGGAGAATTTTATTTACGGTTGCTGGTCTCCAGTTCGGTAAAGTTCTTTGGTCCTTTCCGTAACGCTCTCGAGTGAGAATGCCTGGTGGATTCTCTCATATTATGACCCTGCATGATCTCTTAGAACCTTACAACTTTAGAGCACCGGATTTTCTGGCACGGAATTCGCGTTCACGACCCATTCCCCCTCCCTTGCTTCTAGAGCGCCGCCTTTTTTGGCACGGCATTCGCGTTCACGAAACTTTTCCATTCCCTTTACAAACAAGGTTAAGAACAGACATGTATATTTATTGTGTCAGATGACTCCCAAAACGTGGTCAGTCTGGTCCAGTACAGATAGTCTTCGATGCGAACATTTTGTTTCAAACCCCGTCAAAACCTTTCGCTCGCCGCCCCACCCTGCTACGACTGGCGGGCGGAGTTTCAACTGAGTCGTTTGGCAAGGGACCAATATCCTCCCGGCGCACGACAGCTCAGTCCCGTAGGTACCTACTTTTAACACGAAATGTAGGTAGTGCTAGAATGCATGTCACGCGGCGCTCCCCACGGCACACAGACTGTGCGAACAATGTACAGCTCAAACACGGTTAAGTACAGGGCAGGCACGTACAATAGTTACACAGGCACAGACATTGAAAAGTTAATACAGCTAAAATGTCTGGTTTGCATTTTGCAAACCATGTGAGCACTGCTGACGGGAGTCCATTCGAGACAGAAGTCTAGCCATAGGAGCGGCGGAGGCGACGGCAGCCGGATGGCCGCTCTCGACGGTCTGCGCAGCTGGCAGCTGCATCTGGCTGGCGAGGAGCTGCTCCAGCATGGCGGCCAGGCGCTCCTCTCGCTGCGCGGCCTGCTCAGACTGCTGAACCCTGAGCACCGTCAGACGCTCCAGCCGCTCGCCGACTCCCAGCACTGGTGCGGGCGACCCGACGCGGCGATATTAACCTCGGTCTGTCTCGGAATCGGTGTCGCACACAGGGTCAGTCACACTCGCGCTCACTGGTCTCGCATGCAACCGATTACACCACCGCGCCGACCGCGCCATGTTCTACTTCACTGTGCCCGGACCGTCTCGGCGAACACGCCTCGCTTCGCGGCACTCAGCTGTGACTCAGCTGTGCTGACACCAGCGCCGCTCGGACCACGGTATGAAGAATACTAGGTAACACCGGTTTGTCCGCTCAACACAGGGCCAATGGTCACCACTTTCTTCAGCTGATCTATGTGACCTTGAGCTGACCTAGGGTGATAAGCAGCTGACAATTTAGGCCATTTGGAGCTCACTTGACAGCTAAAGAGCGTGATTTAAAATATGAATATTTGACAGAAGCTTACAAAAGATGTTATTCACCAGTCATTTTTTAAGCAAATTCTGTCATAAATTAGCTGACTCCCTCTGGTCTTTCACACGGCAGAAAATGCAAGTCAAAATTATGAAGTCTGGAAGTAAACCAAACGCCTTAGATACACACGGTCGTTTCTCTCAGCTAGCACAACGGAAACTGCGAGAAAACAAGAGAGAGTCGGACTCTACAAATCAATGAATTTGGCAGAAAAATAGCTGTATTTTTTGCTGTGGAAATGTTGACTTTGAATACATTGGCCATCAACTTTAAAATTGCCGTTAAGTCTGAAAATGTGTGAATCGACAAAGTAAGCAATCTTGCTGTTTTTGCCCAAGTTTGTTCAGGATTTAGAGAGGCTTGATGCGAAAATGCACTGATAAATACTTTTGAAGGCGAGGTTTCGATCAGTGAATTAATTTTGATTTTTAAGACAACGCTAAACCCACTTTTCCTTCCATAAACATATTTTTGTCAATTTCTCAATAATTCTTTTATGCGTCATTGCTTTAAAAATAAAGAGTCGGACCGTAATTCTCTCAAAATGACTAAATATTCTTAATATCTACCTAAATCAATCCACAGATTGGCCAGACTCATTGGCTAAATATGTTTAAATTGCATTTTTCTTATCTTCTGCAGAAGTTTTCCTGCAAAATTTTACTGCAGTGTGAGCTGCGTTTCCTGCAGATTCTATTCACAGACCAATGGGAGACCAGTATTTCTTCATAAACAGGTTTATTCGCCTTCAATTGGTCTAGTGGGTGTTTTTCGCACGCGCAGCTTATGTCACAGCTGCGTAAGAACACGTTCGCTTATAGGGGAGAGTGGGGAAAGATGCCCAGGGTTTTGCTATGTCATGTATTATTCGAAAATGACGATGGGAAAGCAAAAACTTGGAGTTTCAACAGAAGCCGACATCATTTTTCTCCAAACATATCACACTTTCGTGCCTGAAATATTATAACCTTTTTTGCTATTAGGGGAGAGTGGGGCAATGGCGACACCATAAGCATTTTGCTCAATAGCTTAGCTATTTGAAGCTATTTTATGGTGATTTCGACTGTGGTTATAGCCGAAGGAATAGGCTTTCAGATAACACCCAGTTTTAGTAACTCAGATCACTGATGACAGATTCAGAGCCTACGCGAAAATGTGGTGAAAAATGGAGGTGCAAAAAAGCGAGGGGTAATGCCGGCCACTAAGTGCAATAGCACAAAAAGTCGAAATATCGTCACTGGTATTCATCCTCAAACCGTTCTTTCGATGGAAATTTAAGTGAGAATTAAGAAACGACAACTGTATTCAGCAGTTAACATTGCACTGCACTGCACTACAACATTGCACTCGCTGCAACACAACAGCGCGGCGCCAACAGAGCAGCAAACTAACACAACCGTAAACAGCAAGCAAACTAACACAGCCGTAAACACAGCAACCCGAAACGTTGAGCTTTAACGACAGAAGTCGCAAACAAAACCGCGTGGAGTCATTCCGGACACGTGTCCGGTATTAACCCGAGGTCAGCTTTATTTTAAGAAAGCAGGCAGCAGTCAAAGGCATTGCGTCGCAAACGCCTCACATCTATCAGTCGCCTAAGAAAGGCTTAATTGAAGGTCATTGCAAAGCAGCACTTCTGAAAATGCGTTAACACATTTCACAGTCAGCAAATAGATGCAACAAAAATTAAAAATCAGATACGAAAAACACATTTAACGCTATAAAAATGAAAATAATGGAGCTACCGTAACAAACTTGCACCACGTGCTAGAATGGCCCTCAACTGAAATGTAAACAACATCAGCTGATTAGTGATGGACAAAGTACCTACTCACTAGAGATGGGTGGCCGGCATTACCCACCGTCCGCCATTGCCCCGCTCTCCCCTAAGCATTTTCTTGAAGAAGTGAAAGGGGGCATCTTACCCCACAGGGTGGGAAAGACGCCCCCTGACGTTGGGAAAGATGCCCCCTGCACTATAAGTGATATAAATGGGCACGTGAATCGCCTGAACGAATCAGTAGTCCCTTCGAGCCTGCAGTAGACACCAAACGTCATCATAAGGGCCCTCAAAAGTAGTCGTAAGGGGCTTCAGAGGTCATCGTTAGGGCCATCATAGTCCAGCGCGGCCAAACAAGCCTTCGTGGTGGCGTTCGGAGACCACTGTGGGGCTCTTATAGGTCTTCATGATGCTTGAGGGCCCTCGAGCCCATCGTGGGGACCTCCGATGCCAGCGCGGCCCGTGGGGCCAACGTGGGAGCCCTCAAAGGATGTCGTGAGGGGCCCTGGAGCCATAATGGGGCCCACAGAGGCCGTCGTGAGGGCTCTCAGAGTCACATGCCGCCCAAAAAGTCGCTATGTGGGCCGAGAGACCGGCATGGGGAGCACCCGACCGTACTGGACTCTCAATAGTCCCAGGTCGGCTTTTGTCTACATCACAAGTACGTAATAGATTATTTGACGGGCTGTTTGAAGGACAGCCTACGGATTTAGGGGGGGGCGTCTTTCCCCATCAGGACAGGGGGCATCTTACCCCAAGGTACCGAAGTAACATTAAATCAGTACAATTTGTTAGCCATAAAACTACACCCTGAAACAAACTGTTTGGGACACAGTACACGCATGCTAATGTATCACGACTATAGCAAGGGACGCAAAAATTATTTACCTTCTTTGATATTTACAATGTTCTGACACCAAAATATTTTTTGAAAGCAGCAAATAAAAAAACATACAATCATCAGCCAGCCGTTGCCCAACTGAGCTTCGCAATTTTTTGTGCAGTTAACAAGGCAGGATTCCGCTTTACGCTAAGAACATTAATTTCCAGGTCCGATTCTTTGTTTCGCCGCTAGAAGGGGTGGGGCGTCTTTCCCACCCTGGGCATCTTACCCCACTCTCCCCTAAATCATTTTAGGCAGCTCTTTTAGGAACATCAATATCAAAGGGATCAAAATATGTTTCGTCTGATTTGTCGGGGCGAGATTATCGTCGCTAATTAATTATTGGTTATCAGATTTTAATTAGGAATGGTGTAATGCACGCACGGCTGTTGATTTTCATTTTAATTGCCTGAGCTGGTTCCTGAGCCGTCTCAGATAGCAGGGTGTCGTGTGAAGCATCTTGACCTGACAGGAAGGTGGGTACCATGACCCCTAGCTCAATATTAATATCAGATGAAGCCCGTATAAATGTCTTAGAGCTTAAGTTTTAACCCGGCAGGCGGTGGGCCTACCAGCCACCTTCCGCGCGGTGGGGGGGGGCATTTTTTTGCCCCCCCCCGTATCTCCGAAACTACTGGACGGATCCGGAAAATTAAAACGGCGTTCGATAGCCCTGTCAAATTTGACTAGGGAAACCAAATTTCATTGACCTTGGGGTCACCGATGACGTCACAGGTCAGGTCAAAGATAAAATGTTCCACCGTTTACGGGGCTTCTAGGGAAAGCGCTATAACACCGAGTAAAATGCATTTTGTCGAAAATCAGCGATAAGGCGTCAGTTGTCTAGTACATATGTTGCTATTAGAGGTCACTGGTCATACCAGGTCAGGTCACAGGTCAGGTCACCAAAGGTCACCAAGGGTCACCACATGAGCCCAACTTTACTAAGGTTATGCGATGCTTGTTTTATGGCCAGTTTTTCATTTCCAACTCAATGGTGTTGGTTATACGACTATCAGGTACGGTTTAGGTCACTTTCTGGTGGAGGTCAGGTCAAGGTCAGGTCAAAAAAGGTCAAATTTCAAAGTTGATATTTTTGCATAAAATGGGTATCAATTTGATGCAGCTCGTCACGGGGAGTCTAATGGTGGTCTTTGTTTTGCGCTACGAGGTCTAGAATTGCTAAAAATTGAGTTTGAAAATTTGAAGTCATCAATTTTGAACAGTTTTTTTTCGCTACAACTTGGCCAAAAAAAGAGATATCGATCTCAAATTTAGTATGTAGATAGAAGGCGGTAGGGACTATCACATATTTTCCGTTTTTTTTTCGAAATTCAAAAAACTTTTTGGATTTTTCGGCTATTATATTCAAAAAATCTATTATTTGATTTTTGGGGTCAAAATAAAAAAGAATCGAAAAACCGAAATAGCAGTTTTGTAGCCCTTTTAATTCCACACCTTTTATGTCAGAAACATTTTTCTGTATCTCTAAAGCTGTAGGCCTGACAGCTCTTCCCGCGAAACCTTTTTTGGGGTCGAAAAATGGCAAAAATGACGTCACTCTGACGTCATTAGCGGCCAACCTATCATAGCCTTTGCAAAAAATTTTGGTCACCCGGTGCACTAGCTGCTCCCGGGAGGGTACTGAAAGTTTGGTGACGATCAGCGCAGCGGTTCTCGAGATATATTGAAAAAACTAAAGGGGGGGGGGCAAAAAAATGCCCCCCCCACCGCGTGGAAGGTTAAATCACCTACATATAACCTAACATAACCTGAAATAACGAGACAGGCTAGAACCCTAATTTTTGTGCAGATGACAAGATGAGTACCTATTAACTTATTAACCCTTTTCCGGGCGGGGGGCCTTTAAGGCCCCCCCTTCAGGGTTTTCCACAGGGGAGCACTGCCGCTTCAAGTTTCAACCCTATTGGCCGAAGTGTCTAACGGTGGCAGCCATATTGCGCAGACCAGGAACCGGCCGCCGCCTGTGTTGAGGAATAGGGAATTCGGGGCCTCGATTTACGTTTGCGGCCGCTGCATCCGTTACGTTCAAGGTACGTAGATACGGAACCCGGCATCTTACGCAGAATTGAGTGTGGAACGCGATCGAATCATCAGAATTGCTCAAATTCACTCGCCGGACCATCGTCTTTCTACATTTGCCCAGGCCGAGAGGGTTGATTGAGCCCACCTCGCTAATGTAATGCGCCGCTAATTCAACTACATAGAATTTAGCGGTAAAGTGGTCGTATGAGGCAGAGTACAATCCAGAGTGACTGGTAGGAATCCGCTTTAAAGGTCCAGGTCAACCGGTGACCTCTGAGGTCAGGTCAAGTGACCTAAGGCAGGTGCTCGGTTTTTGGTAAATAGCTTCGCCAAAAATGGCCGTAGAGCCGCGATATTGGCATCATCATGTTCACCTAGCTCAGGCGCATCGAGTGATATACTTTTTGTTCGGGTGAGGTCAATTTATGGCATTGACCTCGTGACAAGGTCAGGTCAGAGCTATCAGGTCACGAAGCTGGTCGAGTAAGGTCATTTTGCATATCATTCGATTCGGCAGGTCTTTCTGAGTCCATTTGTGGCTTTCCCGATTCGCTAGTTCAATTTGATCGGGAGTTATTGAAGAAAAGTTTATGACCCTTGTGACGTCACAGATGACGTCACGCAAGGGCAACAATGCAAATGTGAAGCATTGGACCTTGCAAGAAGTGCATGAAATCACGATTCTATATGCTTGAGATAGTTTCATATCATTCCCGGTGCCAAAATAGCAATTTCCCCCATTGACTTATAAGGGTTTAACGTAAAAGTTCCCTGTGTTTGAGGATTTTTTAACCCTCGCCCGCACATGGGGGGGGGGGGGGTGGTTGCCACCCCCCAGGCAGTCTTTCTGCTCTGCACTCAACATTTTTAGAGCTAGATGGCTGATTTTTCGTATAGCTGCTCGTCTATCCTTTCTTGATGTCCACTGAAAATTTCAAGTTTCTGTGATTTTTGGTTTCGGAGATATGACCTTGTTTTTCAGGTCATGTCATGACCCAAATGGCCAATTCTCAACATCTTGCGTTTGCCATGGGCGTTGTGAGCTTTTGACACCCTGATTTCGGCCTTTTTTGCCAGTCTTACCTCCCACCTTCGACAATGTACAGGGGTCAAGGTCAGGGTCAAGGTCAACCTAGGTCATCTAAGATAATTGCGTTTTAGGCAAGCTGAATTTACTTTTTGTGAAGTTTTTTGACTGAATTTTTGGTAAAAGCTTCTCAGATCATGATTTCATGTAATATGGACCCAAAAACAATCGGTGCACACATCAGTATACACACAGACACACACAGACATACAAACACATATAATTGACCTTGACCTAACTTGACCTGAAATGACCTCAGCAGCAAAAATCTGGTCGGATAGTGTGACAAAGAGGTTCTAGCTGGCTTGGCACCAGAAAACAGCATCGTCATCGGTATTTGATAAGCAGCGCACTTATATCCAACGGTGACCCAAAACAGCAACATTTTTTAGTTTGACCTGACCTGGAAGGTCAATGACTGACCTGAGAAGGTAAAACTGGGTATCATTGGATTCGTCTCTTCCCAAAGAATCTTTTTGGTCTTTACTCCTAAGCTCTATCTCAGGAACGAAATGGCGCGGGGGGGGGGGTGGCAACCACCCCCCCCCCCCATGTGCGTTCTAGGATGGGAAAATGGCATGTGTGGGCGAGGGTTAAGATGCCATCTTGTTCTCCACTCAATTCTGCGTAAGATGCCAGGTTCCGTGTCTACATAGCTTGAACGTAACGGATGCAGCGGCCGCAAACGTAAATCGAGGTCCCGAATTCCCTATTCCCCAACACAGGCGGCGGCCGCTTCCTGGTCTGCGCAACATGGCGGCACCGTTGGACTTGGACACCATCTGGCGGCCGATGCGCCTTCCACATTATAGAGTTCAGTGGGTTTTTCTTGTGCCATTGCCAAACGCCGCAAGACTGAAAGCTCATACTCGATGACTTTTTCTAAACATTCATTGCGCACATTTTGACAAAAAAAGTTGCCGGGTCAGGTCAGGTCAGGTCACCAGAGGCGGTTTGGTAACCCCACCTCAGAAAAGTTTGCAATCACGCCAGAGCTAGAGTTTTTGACCGATCAATTTCTTCTCTTCAGGTTTTAGTTAGGGTATCAGTATGTGCAATTTGTATATCTCAGAATTTTTATATCTGTGACCTGAGGCCAGGCCAGACTCGTGACGTTTACATTGCAAGCCTATGGGAAAATATTGAAACGCCTCATCTGATTCGTGTAAACGAGTCAAAACCACCCAATTCTTTCAATATTATGGAAGATTATCTCATCGATCGTTGATGACCTTATCGTTGATGACCTCTGGTGACCTCAATATTGACCTGACCTGAAAACATTTCATGTAAAAGTTGTAGATCTTTCAACGACCTATCAAACGCCGTTTGCCGTTTGTCGCTGCGATGTGTAGTTTTTGAGATCTGAAGGGGGGCCGAAAAGGCCCCCGCCCAGAATCGAGCCTTTCAGAGCCCGCCCGGAATAGGGTTAAGGACAATTTGTCATGCCTACCTATGTCTGGACCTTGTCTGGACCAGAGTTTGTCTGTTACTGTGTCGATAAACTATGGTGAAAATAAAAAACATCATATACCCTAGCATTACCTTGCGTGCTAACCTACAACTTTTGGTAAATGTTCAGAAAGAGTCCGACTCACTTTTCAGGACTCACACTCACTTCATTTTGCACATTCTAGCACTATTTGACATCCTGGATCCAGATATGATATTTACATGCGATGCAAATACCAGAAAAAAATCAAACCTTACCTGACCCTATGTTGCATATTGGTATTGACGGTGCCTTAATTGTAGATCGGACCCTCTTCTTAAGGGAAAAGGGCCACCTTCGTGAAATATGAAGATATCGTTGTTTTTCATTTTGACATTATTATTTTTCATTTTCTTTTTAAAACTGGTGCCAGAAATGCACAATTCGCGAAAAAGTATTTAAAACTATTTAACATATTGGTACCATGTTGATACTCTCTACGGCACCTACTGTATGATGGCATAGCGATGACGTCACACTCAAGCCAATCAGCGTTCAGAAGACAGACTCGTCGGATTGTGTCAGATAAGCTGATTGGTTAAAGCTGAGCTGATTGGAGCTGATTGGTAAAAAACCAAAGCCTCGCCGCGGGTGGCTGTATTACAGGGTAAGGACGCATTCCTGGGATAAGGACGCATTCCTCTTTTAAAATTGCCGATACCTACGAATGGAAGCCGAAATCGGCCGTAAGGAGATAGACTGGGGGGTTTTCGGACACGGGCTACAAGATGGCTATCTCAGTTTCAATCCCTATGTTAAAGGTGGCCCTTTTCCTTTAACAAATACCCAACTTTCAACCTTTCAGCATACCTACATCCTACTAAACTAAAACCTACAAGCTACAACCAACAGCCTAGGTATCAACCTACCATTCATAGGTTAGCCATTGATCCATTTCCACTCGTTTTGGGCCTTATATGACTGACAGCGTCAGCTTTCCACTCTTATCTCCCTTCTGGGTGAGGAATTTCCCCCTCCGACACGGTCAAGCGAAATTACAATTTTGGTCTGGGACAAGTTGTGTGTTGGCAGTTATTCGAACGGGAACCGTCCGACCAATCACTTTGGTCTACGTTCCCAAATCACTATGGCATTTCTCAGGGTCCCCGATCACACTGGGCCAGTGTTGTGTTCAATGACGAACGAAAACTGGGCCTCGCCCAACCCCCGGGACTCTCGTGTTTAGACATTTTTCAGAAGTACGTTCGACGGGTCCGTTCTTTCGGGCTCGTGTGACTAGAGCATCTCTCAATGAGGTCCATGTGTTAGCCCGCCTCCCGTTGAGGTGTGGCAGGTGCCACGTCCTGTTGGGGGGGGGGGGGGGGAGCAAAGGCCCCTCTTCGTATCTCCGGAACCAAAAGCCGGATCGGAAAAAATTCAAATGGCATTCGAAAGAACTCTTCAAGATGCACTAGATAGGAGGATATCAATGACCTTACTGTTTGACCTGTGCCGTCACAGGGAGGTCAAACAAGGTCAAATCAGTCCAATTTACAATGGCAAGAAATCGGTCATAAAAAAGAAATCTAGGTTTCCAAAATGAGTCCGGATATGATGTGTATGATAGATCTGGCATGTGGATAGTCACCTGAATGGATGATAACCTGTCAAGTCACAACAGGGGCATCCTCGACCAATCAGAAAACACTCAAGTGAATCGCAAGGAAAGGCATGTTAAATTGTAAATATTCGAGTATTTATGAAAACATGTCACATATATGCAGCCACAGAAACATCTTTGACCATTTTTCTTGGACTTATGACGTCACATGAATGTCAAAAAAGGTCAAGATATACCGATTTACTCAGGGGGGCGACACGGCTATTCGCGCAATGTATTCATTTATGGGCCGCGCGGGGCCTCGCGATGACGCGGCTGGAGGCAACTGCTCAGCGCGCTAGGATACTTCTGGCGGGGCCGGGCGCTGAACGGTGTGCAATGAATGGGTTATGGTCGGGCAGACAGAGATGAGACATTGAATTTGAATTGACATCAGCAATCGGGTGGGGAAGGAGAACGTTTCTAATCGAGCTTGGGATGGGGAAAGCCGAAAATATCACGATCGGCTCATGCTCCGACAGGGCCGGGTGCTGTACCATGTGTAGTATATTTAGGCGGGCAGACAGAGATGAGTTATTGGATTTAAATTCACCTTACCATCGGTTTCTGGTGAGGTTTGAAGACGTCTTTAGTCAAGCTCGGGAGTGGGGCAACGGCCACTGGCGGATCCAGGGGAAGGCATTTGGGGCAAATGTCTTCCCCAACAACCAGGGCAGCGCCCGAAATCGATTTTCGTGAATAAATGAAAACTTCACAACTTTTCTGAGGAAATGTTGGTTAATCACACCGCACAGCAGTGCACAAGGAATCGAAATCCGAGTTTTTTAAATTAATTCCGAGAAACCTTTTTGGGGTAAGCCCCCGCAGTGTCCAATACCGCTTCCTGGATCCGCCAGTTGTGAATAAGTCACGGTCGATACCGAGCTTCGGCGGGACCAGGCGCTGTACACGTTGTTCTTTGAATGAAGAGGTGGACAGACACCTAGCCCCACATCCTACTGCTATGCCCGTGCTTCTGTGGGTGAAGCACTAAAGCATCACGGAATCCCAGAGGACCTGCGAGTCGACGAGGTGGCCGCTTTGGCCGCCGGGTACTGCAGCTCCCTGGAGTTGCCTGGGACCGATGGCAAAAAAACAGCTCCGGCGGTGCCCCTATGGGCCGTAGTAATTAGTGAATTCCCGTAATGTAGAGATCATATCCTCAATGGTCTCCATTACCATTTTATATTCCTAAACAATATGACAGACCAATTATGCTTGCCTACGTTCAGGCATTACCTCTGATGGTCATACGCCCAGTACAACATGTGTTGTCTGTCAAACAACAATCGACGACGGGATCCCTTCTCATCATCTCTTAAGCCATCGGCTGTCAATTCACCCACCCCGTTTCCCTAAAAATAGACGGTCAGATTCGGCCTGGGTCCTTACGACCCCTCTAAATTCGCCAGAGACGGGATCGGATCGCCGTTATTGCACCCGTCTTAGTGTCTTAAATACTATGACAGCTTCGACCACGGACGTCGGACGCCGGACGGGGTGATCGTTCCACGAATGTACGCACCATCCAGGCCTAGGATGCATCGAGGTTTAAAAGGATGCAGTCTGTAGATCAATCAACAAACAATGGTGGTATGCAACCACTTTAAAATATCTTCCTGACTCCCGCAACGTTCCAACGCCCCTCTGTTATGCATTCGCCCTGTGTGTCCGCCGAGCCGGCTTGCCTCCAATGACGTCATCGGCCGGCCGGCGGCGTTCAAGGTCAAACGGCTGGTGTCCTTACCTGGAGTTCTATAGCCTTGGATTTACTACGAAAAATATTTTTTTTACGTAAAGCTGAGTTCAATCACGTAAAAGATCATATTCGGTCAGGAAGCGCTTGATAAGCATTTTAGGTATTACTTCTGACTGATTTCAAGCCCAAATACTGGAAATATTGTGACGTCATAAGAACAGTCGCTACTAATTTTCATTCATTCAAATGGTTACATCTCTGGCAGTTTTAAAGATATTTTGTTAATTTTTGGCATGTTGAAGGCCCGTAAGGGGTTTTCTGACGCATGTTCCGGTTTTGAATATGCTTCAACGCTAGTTTGAGACATTGTAACAAATAGTATGAAAATTATCTCGAAAAGTTGTTAATTGTTTCCTTTGGAATCCGAAATTTACTTTTAGGAAGCATGAGAGTGAGGTTAATTTTCTTATATATTAACCTCACTCTCATATACATAAAAGAAGACAATGTATTCAAATACACAGTTAAAAAACAGAGTTTTCGGTAACAAATACTTTGATCACTGTGTGTATGCTAAAAAGCATACACACAGTGATCAAGGTACCTATTTGTTACCGAAAACTCTGTTTTTTAATTGGGTATTTGAATACATTGTCGTTTTATATATATATCTGTCATGGATACCTAACACACAATTAATTTTCTTACTATTTACTACATATTCTGGTTTTTGAAAATTTCACAAATTTCAAAAATATCTCAAGAAATATAAATTTTATCTAGTTGAATCAGCTGTAATTGGCGACCCGATAGGTCCGGCGACGTGCACGCTTTGAAGGTGTCCGACCACAGTAATCTACCACTCCCGCGGCATTAGGCGTGAAGGGCCGCTGAGCCGGCGACGCTCCGGCCGCAGCCGATAGCCGGGCCCGCTCCTACATTTCCACTGTAAGGCTCTGCTATGACATGTTTGAGAGCGTGTAATGTCGGTGTCAAAGGATAGCCGGGCTCAGTGGGATGACGACCGGCGGCCGATATACCGGTCGCCGGCTGAGGGACGGGTCGTTAACGTGTCAACACTCGGCGGGCACGGGCAGCGGGCGCCGCCGATTGCACCGCGCGGCTGCCAGCCTGTGCGCGCCACGTCGCTCAGAGCAGCGCACACAATTTACAACACTTCCCCGAGACAGACATTATCACCATTGACCCCTCTTACCCCAGTCAACACATCGCATACCGATCCATCTATCATTGCGGCATGACGGCATGCCGCAAGAGACTGCTCGAATTTCCATGTTATGTGTCTCATATTACCCACAACAAATATTTTTAAAAAAGCAGAATGAACGTAAGGCAAGGCGTTGCCTATTTCCAGCTCCATAGTAGACAATACAATACATTTTTGTACACTGAAAACAATGTAATCCGGAGCTGACCAATTAATCCTTGCTCTACAGGTAGGGGTGGAAAGAAAAATATGCTCTGATTTAAACAGTCCGTGAGATCAAAACGAGTCGTAATATCTCAAAACGAATCATTTGAATCACTTTTTCTTGAAATTTTATACCTGGTGTCATTCACACTCTTTGTCGCTCCTAGGCGTCCCCCAAAGCACGTGTTCTGAGTGACCTCTTTTTGGCAGAATTTAGAGATATGTGTACCGCGCAACCTCCAAGATGAATTCAGCGCATGAATCGGGTTAATTCTACGTTTCCAAATTGTCCTCATCACGTTCGGGAGACTCTCTGGGCTCACTGGCTGGCACCCCCCCCCCCCCCACCCACACAGATAAAAACCAGGGACGTCGGGCCTGAGAAGAGGGCTAGCCATGAAATATCGTTTTTTTGACTGGCCACGTGCCCTCTAAAATGTTCCTCGGGCCAGGAGAGGCCCGCCCTTTATGTGCTAGGTGGAGCCTCGTGTTTATTGGAAACAATGTACTTGGTAACAACCAGGCATCGGTAAAATCCTTTTTGAAAGGATTGCATTCCCAATCCACATTCCTAGTGCCGATGTGGATTGCATTCCTACCTGCAATCCCCTTTTTCACTTGGATTGTGATCAAATCCGCAATCCTTTTTTGCAATCCTGTGGTATTATTATGTGCACTAGTGGATCTGGGGGAGGAAGGGGGGCATAGAGCCGTGCCTCCATCCCCAAATCACCCATTTCTAGTACCTAGTCTTGTGAGTAATTCCTATCTAAGGCACAGGTATTTTATGGGAAATATTTTTTTGCCTCAAACACCCCCACATTTAAACCTCTACCCAACCAGTGTTTTATATTTTTAAAACTCGCCCTCAAATACGTAATTTTGCCCTTCCTATGTAGTTCATCAGCATATATTATTTGAGCGTTTAAATTAAAAGCGTTTAAATTATTTCAAGTTTCGATGTAAAGCCCTTGATAGCAAAGTACATTAAGCCGATGAAGCCGATCTCATAATTTTCAATCGCAACAAACCATTTCAAAGCACTAATCAAACACAATCCGGATTGGATTGCAAAAATTGGAAGTATGATGCAATCCAATCCGCAATCAAATCCTGTTTTTTGGAATGGATTTCAAATCCAGGTGCAATCCACCAAAAAGGAATGCAATCAGGATTTTGCAATCCTGCAATCACAATCCTACCGATGCCTGGTAACAACCATACAGAGCTGCCACTATCTAACGCCAGAGCCTATCCAGCACCCGAGCGTAGCGTTCCTTGTTGACGGTGACCGTGGTGCCTTTCGATGTTTCTCAGAAGAAAAACGGTCCGCACGAGCGGTAAAATCCCCCCAGAACTGTCAAGTCGGGCGTCATTCCCTCTAGACACAACGCTATAGAGCCCGCTGCACAGTCTTACATTGACGTAATGATGTGTTATGTCCACCGGCTGCCTCATCGGACCGTTTTCCCTCAAAACATCGAAAGGCACCACGGCCACCGTACCGTTAAAGGGACTATCCCACCTTCTAAAATGTTGTTAAAACCAGTTAAATTGTGCCCGACTTTATAGATTGGATGACCAGGAACACGGTTCTGGCATTTATTTTTCATTAAACATCTTAGGCTTCCCATATTCCAAACACAAACTTTCAAATATGTGACGTCACAGCCCAAAATTACCTCCTTCCCCAGGCCACATTACTGTCATAAAGCTGATTCTTTTTACTCTGTAGGCACCACAACAAAGTTCAGACCAAGTTTTAAGCGATTTTTTAACGAACAAACCCATTTAAATCAGAATGACTAAACGAGGTGACGTCACACTAACGGTCGCTCCATGTTGAAGATAGGGCCTTGTACAAGGCCCATTTTCAAATGAAGGGAACGAATTTCTTCAACACCAAGAGGCCGCGGGGGTTGCAACCTAGATAGATAGTGGTTTCTGAACCTCGCCGCAAACTTGGCTATCTCAACTCAAACCCCATGTTAAAGGTGGGATAGTCCCTTTAACAAGGAACGATACGCTCGGGTGCTGGAGAGGCTCTGGCGTTAGATAAATGATAATGGCACAACTTTACACGCGCTACAAGCGCAAAACGCTGCTCAAAGACCCACTTCGAGGTGGGCTAGGATGATAGATATAGAGACATATATGAAAGCCTTGAAGATAACATGGATTAGAAGGTATAATTATTAGAAGTGGAATATGGAATACCATGGCAAGAATAACGGGAGAGAATTTTGATTTCTGGCTAATGGGCTACCGTGCTCTGCAGAGAGCTAAGGCTGCTAAATATACTGGTAACCGATTTTGGAGAGACGTTTTCTTAGCCCTAGCTGATTTCAAGGAGATTTACGAACTACATAGATACGACCCAAATTAGCGCCAGTCAACTGTTTTTCTCAGACCTAACTAAATTTAAAAACACTTGGGTTAACTTGCCGACAAACGTGCCGCGACGGGCTTATGGACGACGGCACTGACGGGGCAGTGAGTGGCGGGGCAGTGACGGGGCAGTGACGGGGCAGTGAGTGGCGGGGCAGTGACGGGGCAGTGACGGGGCAGTGAGTGACGGCAGTGCGTGACGGGGCAGTGACGGCAGTGACGGGGCAGTGACGGCAGTGACGGGGCAGTGACGGCAGTGACGGGGCAGTGAGTGGCGGGGCAGTGACGGCAGTGACGGGGCAGTGACGGCAGTGGCGGGGCAGTGACGGCAGTGACGGGTCAGTGAGTGACGAGGCAGTGACGGCAGTGACGGGGCAGTGAGTGGCGGGGCAGTGACGGGGCAGTGACGGGACAGTGACGGGGCAGTGACGGGACAGTGACGGGACAGTGACGGGGCAGTGAGTGACGGCAGTGAGTGACGGCAGTGAGTGACGGGGCAGTGACGGCAGTGACGGGGCAGTGACGGGGCAGTGACGGGGCAGTGACGGTGCAGTGAGTGACTGCAGTGACGGCAGTGACGGCAGTGACGGCAGTGGCGGTTCAGTGAGTGACGGGGCAGTGACAGCAGGTGACGGCAGTGACGGGGCAGTGACGGCAGTGACGGCAGTGACGGGGCAGTGAGTGACGGGGCAGTGACGGCAGTGGCGGGGCAGTGAGTGGCGGGGCAGTGACGGGGCAGTGACGGGGCAGTGACGGCAGTGGCGGGGCAGTGAGTGACGAGGCAGTGACGGCAGTGACGGCAGTGACGGGTCAGTGAGTGACGGGGCAGTGACGGCAGTGACGGGGCAGTGAGTGGCGGGGCAGTGACGGGGCAGTGACGGGACAGTGACGGGACAGTGACGGGGCAGTGAGTGACGGCAGTGCGTGACGGGGCAGTGACGGCACTGACGGGGCAGTGACGGAAGTGACGGGTCAGTGAGTGACGGGGCAGTGACGGCAGTGACGGGGCAGTGAGTGACGGGGCAGTGACGGCAGTGACGGGGCAGTGACGGGGCAGTGACGGCAGTGACGGGGCAGTGACGGGGCAGTGACGGGGCAGTGACGGGGCAGTGACGGGGCAGTGACGGGGCAGTGACGGGGCAGTGACGGGGCAGTGACGGGGCAGTGACGGGGCAGTGACGGCAGTGACGGGGCAGTGACGGGGCAGTGACGGCAGTGACGGGGCAGTGACGGGGCAGTGACGGGGCAGTGACGGGGCAGTGACGGGGCAGTGACGGCAGTGACGGGGCAGTGACGGCAGTGACGGGGCAGTGACGGGGCAGTGACGGGGCAGTGACGGGGCAGTGACGGGGCAGTGACGGCAGTGACGGGCAGTGACGGCAGTGACGGGCAGTGACGGGGCAGTGACGGGGCAGTGACGGGGCAGTGACGGCAGTGACGGCAGTGACGGGGCAGTGACGTCACTGCCGTCACTGCCCCGTCACTGCCGTCACTGCCCCGTCACTGCCCCGTCACTGCCGTCACTGCCGTCACTGCCCCGTCACTGCCCCGTCACTGCCCCGTCACTGCCCCGTCACTGCCCCGTCACTGCCCGTCACTGCCCCGTCACTGCCCCGTCACTGCCCCGTCACTGCCCCGTCACTGCCCCGTCACTGCCCCGTCACTGCCCCGTCACTGCCCCGTCACTGCCGTCACTGCCGTCACTGCCCCGTCACTGCCCCGTCACTGCCCCGTCACTGCCCCGTCACTGCCCCGTCACTGCCCCGTCACTGCCGTCACTGCCCCGTCACTGCCGTCACTGCCCCGTCACTGCCCCGTCACTGCCCCGTCACTGCCCCGTCACTGCCCCGTCACTGCCGTCACTGCCCCGTCACTGCCCCGTCACTGCCGTCACTGCCCCGTCACTGCCCCGTCACTGCCCCGTCACTGCCCCGTCACTGCCCCGTCACTGCCCCGTCACTGCCCCGTCACTGCCCCGTCACTGCCCCGTCACTGCCGTCACTGCCGTCACTGCCCCGTCACTGCCCCGTCACTGCCCCGTCACTGCCCCGTCACTGCCCCGTCACTGCCCCGTCACTGCCGTCACTGCCCCGTCACTGCCGTCACTGCCCCGTCACTGCCCCGTCACTGCCCCGTCACTGCCCCGTCACTGCCCCGTCACTGCCGTCACTGCCCCGTCACTGCCCCGTCACTGCCGTCACTGCCCCGTCACTGCCCCGTCACTGCCCCGTCACTGCCCCGTCACTGCCCCGTCACTGCCCCGTCACTGCCCCGTCACTGCCCCGTCACTGCCCCGTCACTGCCCCGTCACTGCCGTCACTGCCCCGTCACTGCCCCGTCACTGCCGTCACTGCCCCGTCACTCACTGCCCCGTCACTGCCGTCACTGCCCCGTCACTCACTGACCCGTCACTTCCGTCACTGCCCCGTCAGTGCCGTCACTGCCCCGTCACGCACTGCCGTCACTCACTGCCCCGTCACTGTCCCGTCACTGTCCCGTCACTGCCCCGTCACTGCCCCGCCACTCACTGCCCCGTCACTGCCGTCACTGCCCCGTCACTCACTGACCCGTCACTGCCGTCACTGCCGTCACTGCCTCGTCACTCACTGCCCCGCCACTGCCGTCACTGCCCCGTCACTGCCCCGTCACTGCCCCGCCACTCACTGCCCCGCCACTGCCGTCACTGCCCCGTCACTCACTGCCCCGTCACTGCCGTCACTGCCGTCACTGCCCCGTCACTGCCGTCACCTGCTGTCACTGCCCCGTCACTCACTGAACCGCCACTGCCGTCACTGCCGTCACTGCCGTCACTGCAGTCACTCACTGCACCGTCACTGCCCCGTCACTGCCCCGTCACTGCCCCGTCACTGCCGTCACTGCCCCGTCACTCACTGCCGTCACTCACTGCCGTCACTCACTGCCCCGTCACTGTCCCGTCACTGTCCCGTCACTGCCCCGTCACTGTCCCGTCACTGCCCCGTCACTGCCCCGCCACTCACTGCCCCGTCACTGCCGTCACTGCCTCGTCACTCACTGACCCGTCACTGCCGTCACTGCCCCGCCACTGCCGTCACTGCCCCGTCACTGCCGTCACTGCCCCGCCACTCACTGCCCCGTCACTGCCGTCACTGCCCCGTCACTGCCGTCACTGCCCCGTCACGCACTGCCGTCACTCACTGCCCCGTCACTGCCCCGTCACTGCCCCGCCACTCACTGCCCCGTCACTGCCCCGTCACTGCCCCGCCACTCACTGCCCCGTCAGTGCCGTCGTCCATAAGCCCGTCGCGGCACGTTTGTCGGCAAGTTAACCCAAGTGTTTTTAAATTTAGTTAGGTCTGAGAAAAACAGTTGACTGGCGCTAATTTGGGTCGTATCTATGTAGTTCGTAAATCTCCTTGAAATCAGCTAGGGCTAAGAAAACGTCTCTCCAAAATCGGTTACCAGTATATTTAGCAGCCTTAGCTCTCTGCAGAGCACGGTAGCCCATTAGCCAGAAATCAAAATTCTCTCCCGTTATTCTTGCCATGGTATTCCATATTCCACTTCTAATAATTATACCTTCTAATCCATGTTATCTTCAAGGCTTTCATATATGTCTCTATATCTATCATCCTAGCCCACCTCGAAGTGGGTCTTTGAGCAGCGTTTTGCGCTTGTAGCGCGTGTAAAGTTGTGCCATTATCATTTATCTAACGCCAGAGCCTCTCCAGCACCCGAGCGTATCGTTCCTTGTTAAAGGGACTATCCCACCTTTAACATGGGGTTTGAGTTGAGATAGCCAAGTTTGCGGCGAGGTTCAGAAACCACTATCTATCTAGGTTGCAACCCCCGCGGCCTCTTGGTGTTGAAGAAATTCGTTCCCTTCATTTGAAAATGGGCCTTGTACAAGGCCCTATCTTCAACATGGAGCGACCGTTAGTGTGACGTCACCTCGTTTAGTCATTCTGATTTAAATGGGTTTGTTCGTTAAAAAATCGCTTAAAACTTGGTCTGAACTTTGTTGTGGTGCCTACAGAGTAAAAAGAATCAGCTTTATGACAGTAATGTGGCCTGGGGAAGGAGGTAATTTTGGGCTGTGACGTCACATATTTGAAAGTTT
The DNA here is from genome assembly GCF_019059575.1 of Amphibalanus amphitrite. Classification (NCBI taxonomy): domain Eukaryota; kingdom Metazoa; phylum Arthropoda; class Thecostraca; order Balanomorpha; family Balanidae; genus Amphibalanus; species Amphibalanus amphitrite. The sequence goes on from NW_024881685.1 coordinate 625,087, forward strand.
GTGTTTGGAATATGGGAAGCCTAAGATGTTTAATGAAAAATAAATGCCAGAACCGTGTTCCTGGTCATCCAATCTATAAAGTCGGGCACAATTTAACTGGTTTTAACAACATTTTAGAAGGTGGGATAGTCCCTTTAACGGTACGGTGGCCGTGGTGCCTTTCGATGTTTTGAGGGAAAACGGTCCGATGAGGCAGCCGGTGGACATAACACATCATTACGTCAATGTAAGACTGTGCAGCGGGCTCTATAGCGTTGTGTCTAGAGGGAATGACGCCCGACTTGACAGTTCTGGGGGGATTTTACCGCTCGTGCGGACCGTTTTTCTTCTGAGAAACATCGAAAGGCACCACGGTCACCGTCAACAAGGAACGCTACGCTCGGGTGCTGGATAGGCTCTGGCGTTAGATAGTGGCAGCTCTGTATGGTTGTTACCAGGCATCGGTAGGATTGTGATTGCAGGATTGCAAAATCCTGATTGCATTCCTTTTTGGTGGATTGCACCTGGATTTGAAATCCATTCCAAAAAACAGGATTTGATTGCGGATTGGATTGCATCATACTTCCAATTTTTGCAATCCAATCCGGATTGTGTTTGATTAGTGCTTTGAAATGGTTTGTTGCGATTGAAAATTATGAGATCGGCTTCATCGGCTTAATGTACTTTGCTATCAAGGGCTTTACATCGAAACTTGAAATAATTTAAACGCTTTTAATTTAAACGCTCAAATAATATATGCTGATGAACTACATAGGAAGGGCAAAATTACGTATTTGAGGGCGAGTTTTAAAAATATAAAACACTGGTTGGGTAGAGGTTTAAATGTGGGGGTGTTTGAGGCAAAAAAATATTTCCCATAAAATACCTGTGCCTTAGATAGGAATTACTCACAAGACTAGGTACTAGAAATGGGTGATTTGGGGATGGAGGCACGGCTCTATGCCCCCCTTCCTCCCCCAGATCCACTAGTGCACATAATAATACCACAGGATTGCAAAAAAGGATTGCGGATTTGATCACAATCCAAGTGAAAAAGGGGATTGCAGGTAGGAATGCAATCCACATCGGCACTAGGAATGTGGATTGGGAATGCAATCCTTTCAAAAAGGATTTTACCGATGCCTGGTTGTTACCAAGTACATTGTTTCCAATAAACACGAGGCTCCACCTAGCACATAAAGGGCGGGCCTCTCCTGGCCCGAGGAACATTTTAGAGGGCACGTGGCCAGTCAAAAAAACGATATTTCATGGCTAGCCCTCTTCTCAGGCCCGACGTCCCTGGTTTTTATCTGTGTGGGTGGGGGGGGGGGTGCCAGCCAGTGAGCCCAGAGAGTCTCCCGAACGTGATGAGGACAATTTGGAAACGTAGAATTAACCCGATTCATGCGCTGAATTCATCTTGGAGGTTGCGCGGTACACATATCTCTAAATTCTGCCAAAAAGAGGTCACTCAGAACACGTGCTTTGGGGGACGCCTAGGAGCGACAAAGAGTGTGAATGACACCAGGTATAAAATTTCAAGAAAAAGTGATTCAAATGATTCGTTTTGAGATATTACGACTCGTTTTGATCTCACGGACTGTTTAAATCAGAGCATATTTTTCTTTCCACCCCTACCTGTAGAGCAAGGATTAATTGGTCAGCTCCGGATTACATTGTTTTCAGTGTACAAAAATGTATTGTATTGTCTACTATGGAGCTGGAAATAGGCAACGCCTTGCCTTACGTTCATTCTGCTTTTTTAAAAATATTTGTTGTGGGTAATATGAGACACATAACATGGAAATTCGAGCAGTCTCTTGCGGCATGCCGTCATGCCGCAATGATAGATGGATCGGTATGCGATGTGTTGACTGGGGTAAGAGGGGTCAATGGTGATAATGTCTGTCTCGGGGAAGTGTTGTAAATTGTGTGCGCTGCTCTGAGCGACGTGGCGCGCACAGGCTGGCAGCCGCGCGGTGCAATCGGCGGCGCCCGCTGCCCGTGCCCGCCGAGTGTTGACACGTTAACGACCCGTCCCTCAGCCGGCGACCGGTATATCGGCCGCCGGTCGTCATCCCACTGAGCCCGGCTATCCTTTGACACCGACATTACACGCTCTCAAACATGTCATAGCAGAGCCTTACAGTGGAAATGTAGGAGCGGGCCCGGCTATCGGCTGCGGCCGGAGCGTCGCCGGCTCAGCGGCCCTTCACGCCTAATGCCGCGGGAGTGGTAGATTACTGTGGTCGGACACCTTCAAAGCGTGCACGTCGCCGGACCTATCGGGTCGCCAATTACAGCTGATTCAACTAGATAAAATTTATATTTCTTGAGATATTTTTGAAATTTGTGAAATTTTCAAAAACCAGAATATGTAGTAAATAGTAAGAAAATTAATTGTGTGTTAGGTATCCATGACAGATATATATATAAAACGACAATGTATTCAAATACCCAATTAAAAAACAGAGTTTTCGGTAACAAATAGGTACCTTGATCACTGTGTGTATGCTTTTTAGCATACACACAGTGATCAAAGTATTTGTTACCGAAAACTCTGTTTTTTAACTGTGTATTTGAATACATTGTCTTCTTTTATGTATATGAGAGTGAGGTTAATATATAAGAAAATTAACCTCACTCTCATGCTTCCTAAAAGTAAATTTCGGATTCCAAAGGAAACAATTAACAACTTTTCGAGATAATTTTCATACTATTTGTTACAATGTCTCAAACTAGCGTTGAAGCATATTCAAAACCGGAACATGCGTCAGAAAACCCCTTACGGGCCTTCAACATGCCAAAAATTAACAAAATATCTTTAAAACTGCCAGAGATGTAACCATTTGAATGAATGAAAATTAGTAGCGACTGTTCTTATGACGTCACAATATTTCCAGTATTTGGGCTTGAAATCAGTCAGAAGTAATACCTAAAATGCTTATCAAGCGCTTCCTGACCGAATATGATCTTTTACGTGATTGAACTCAGCTTTACGTAAAAAAAATATTTTTCGTAGTAAATCCAAGGCTATAGAACTCCAGGTAAGGACACCAGCCGTTTGACCTTGAACGCCGCCGGCCGGCCGATGACGTCATTGGAGGCAAGCCGGCTCGGCGGACACACAGGGCGAATGCATAACAGAGGGGCGTTGGAACGTTGCGGGAGTCAGGAAGATATTTTAAAGTGGTTGCATACCACCATTGTTTGTTGATTGATCTACAGACTGCATCCTTTTAAACCTCGATGCATCCTAGGCCTGGATGGTGCGTACATTCGTGGAACGATCACCCCGTCCGGCGTCCGACGTCCGTGGTCGAAGCTGTCATAGTATTTAAGACACTAAGACGGGTGCAATAACGGCGATCCGATCCCGTCTCTGGCGAATTTAGAGGGGTCGTAAGGACCCAGGCCGAATCTGACCGTCTATTTTTAGGGAAACGGGGTGGGTGAATTGACAGCCGATGGCTTAAGAGATGATGAGAAGGGATCCCGTCGTCGATTGTTGTTTGACAGACAACACATGTTGTACTGGGCGTATGACCATCAGAGGTAATGCCTGAACGTAGGCAAGCATAATTGGTCTGTCATATTGTTTAGGAATATAAAATGGTAATGGAGACCATTGAGGATATGATCTCTACATTACGGGAATTCACTAATTACTACGGCCCATAGGGGCACCGCCGGAGCTGTTTTTTTGCCATCGGTCCCAGGCAACTCCAGGGAGCTGCAGTACCCGGCGGCCAAAGCGGCCACCTCGTCGACTCGCAGGTCCTCTGGGATTCCGTGATGCTTTAGTGCTTCACCCACAGAAGCACGGGCATAGCAGTAGGATGTGGGGCTAGGTGTCTGTCCACCTCTTCATTCAAAGAACAACGTGTACAGCGCCTGGTCCCGCCGAAGCTCGGTATCGACCGTGACTTATTCACAACTGGCGGATCCAGGAAGCGGTATTGGACACTGCGGGGGCTTACCCCAAAAAGGTTTCTCGGAATTAATTTAAAAAACTCGGATTTCGATTCCTTGTGCACTGCTGTGCGGTGTGATTAACCAACATTTCCTCAGAAAAGTTGTGAAGTTTTCATTTATTCACGAAAATCGATTTCGGGCGCTGCCCTGGTTGTTGGGGAAGACATTTGCCCCAAATGCCTTCCCCTGGATCCGCCAGTGGCCGTTGCCCCACTCCCGAGCTTGACTAAAGACGTCTTCAAACCTCACCAGAAACCGATGGTAAGGTGAATTTAAATCCAATAACTCATCTCTGTCTGCCCGCCTAAATATACTACACATGGTACAGCACCCGGCCCTGTCGGAGCATGAGCCGATCGTGATATTTTCGGCTTTCCCCATCCCAAGCTCGATTAGAAACGTTCTCCTTCCCCACCCGATTGCTGATGTCAATTCAAATTCAATGTCTCATCTCTGTCTGCCCGACCATAACCCATTCATTGCACACCGTTCAGCGCCCGGCCCCGCCAGAAGTATCCTAGCGCGCTGAGCAGTTGCCTCCAGCCGCGTCATCGCGAGGCCCCGCGCGGCCCATAAATGAATACATTGCGCGAATAGCCGTGTCGCCCCCCTGAGTAAATCGGTATATCTTGACCTTTTTTGACATTCATGTGACGGGGCAGTGACGGGGCAGTGACGGGGCAGTGACGGGGCAGTGACGGGGCAGTGACGGGGCAGTGACGGGCAGTGACGGGGCAGTGACGGGGCAGTGACGGGGCAGTGACGGGGCAGTGACGGGGCAGTGACGGCAGTGACGGCAGTGACGGGGCAGTGACGGGGCAGTGACGGCAGTGACGGGGCAGTGACGGCAGTGACGGCAGTGACGGGGCAGTGACGGGGCAGTGACGGCAGTGACGGGGCAGTGACGGGGCAGTGACGGCAGTGACGGGGCAGTGACGGGGCAGTGACGGCAGTGACGGGCAGTGACGGGGCAGTGACGGGGCAGTGACGGGGCAGTGACGGCAGTGACGGCAGTGACGGGGCAGTGACGGGGCAGTGACGGCAGTGACGGGGCAGTGACGGGGCAGTGACGGGGCAGTGACGGGGCAGTGACGGGGCAGTGACGGCAGTGACGGGGCAGTGACGGCAGTGACGGGGCAGTGACGGCAGTGACGGCAGTGACGGCAGTGACGGGGCAGTGACGGGGCAGTGACGGGTCAGTGACGGCAGTGACGGGGCAGTGACGGGGCAGTGACGGGGCAGTGACGGGGCAGTGACGGGGCAGTGACGGGGCAGTGACGGGGCAGTGACGGCAGTGACGGCAGTGACGGGGCAGTGACGGGGCAGTGACGGGCAGTGACGGGGCAGTGACGGGCAGTGACGGGGCAGTGACGGGGCAGTGACGGGGCAGTGACGGCAGTGACGGGGCAGTGACGGGGCAGTGACGGGGCAGTGACGGGGCAGTGACGGGGCAGTGACGGCAGTGACGGGGCAGTGACGGGGCAGTGACGGCAGTGACGGGGCAGTGACGGCAGTGACGGCAGTGACGGGGCAGTGACGGGCAGTGACGGGGCAGTGACGGGGCAGTGACGGGCAGTGACACGGCAGTGACGGGTCAGTGAGTGACGAGGCAGTGACGGCAGTGACGGGGCAGTGAGTGGCGGGGCAGTGACGGGGCAGTGACGGGACAGTGACGGGGCAGTGACGGGACAGTGACGGGACAGTGACGGGGCAGTGAGTGACGGCAGTGAGTGACGGCAGTGAGTGACGGGGCAGTGACGGCAGTGACGGGGCAGTGACGGGGCAGTGACGGGGCAGTGACGGTGCAGTGAGTGACTGCAGTGACGGCAGTGACGGCAGTGACGGCAGTGGCGGTTCAGTGAGTGACGGGGCAGTGACAGCAGGTGACGGCAGTGACGGGGCAGTGACGGCAGTGACGGCAGTGACGGGGCAGTGAGTGACGGGGCAGTGACGGCAGTGGCGGGGCAGTGAGTGGCGGGGCAGTGACGGGGCAGTGACGGGGCAGTGACGGCAGTGGCGGGGCAGTGAGTGACGAGGCAGTGACGGCAGTGACGGCAGTGACGGGTCAGTGAGTGACGGGGCAGTGACGGCAGTGACGGGGCAGTGAGTGACGGGGCAGTGACGGCAGTGACGGGGCAGTGACGGGGCAGTGACGGCAGTGACGGGGCAGTGACGGGGCAGTGACGGGGCAGTGACGGGGCAGTGACGGGGCAGTGACGGGGCAGTGACGGGGCAGTGACGGGGCAGTGACGGCAGTGACGGGGCAGTGACGGGGCAGTGACGGCAGTGACGGGGCAGTGACGGGGCAGTGACGGCAGTGACGGGGCAGTGACGGGGCAGTGACGGGGCAGTGACGGGGCAGTGACGGGGCAGTGACGGCAGTGACGGGGCAGTGACGGCAGTGACGGGGCAGTGACGGGGCAGTGACGGGGCAGTGACGGGGCAGTGACGGGGCAGTGACGGGGCAGTGACGGCAGTGACGGCAGTGACGGGGCAGTGACGGGGCAGTGACGGGGCAGTGACGGGGCAGTGACGGGGCAGTGACGGGGCAGTGACGGGGCAGTGACGGGGCAGTGACGGGCAGTGACGGGGCAGTGACGGGGCAGTGACGGGGCAGTGACGGGGCAGTGACGGGGCAGTGACGGCAGTGACGGCAGTGACGGGGCAGTGACGGGGCAGTGACGGCAGTGACGGGGCAGTGACGGCAGTGACGGCAGTGACGGGGCAGTGACGGGGCAGTGACGGCAGTGACGGGGCAGTGACGGGGCAGTGACGGCAGTGACGGGGCAGTGACGGGGCAGTGACGGCAGTGACGGGCAGTGACGGGGCAGTGACGGGGCAGTGACGGGGCAGTGACGGCAGTGACGGCAGTGACGGGGCAGTGACGGGGCAGTGACGGCAGTGACGGGGCAGTGACGGGGCAGTGACGGGGCAGTGACGGGGCAGTGACGGGGCAGTGACGGCAGTGACGGGGCAGTGACGGCAGTGACGGGGCAGTGACGGCAGTGACGGGGCAGTGACGGGGCAGTGACGGGCAGTGACGGGGCAGTGACGGGTCAGTGAGTGACGGGGCAGTGACGGGGCAGTGACGGGGCAGTGACGGGGCAGTGACGGGGCAGTGACGGGGCAGTGACGGGGCAGTGACGGCAGTGACGGCAGTGACGGGGCAGTGACGGGGCAGTGACGGGCAGTGACGGGGCAGTGACGGGGCAGTGACGGGGCAGTGACGGGGCAGTGACGGGGCAGTGACGGCAGTGACGGGGCAGTGACGGGGCAGTGACGGCAGTGACGGGGCAGTGACGGCAGTGACGGCAGTGACGGGGCAGTGACGGGCAGTGACGGGCAGTGACGGGGCAGTGACGGGGCAGTGACGGGGCAGTGACGGGGCAGTGACGGGGCAGTGACGGGGCAGTGACGGGGCAGTGACGGGGCAGTGACGGGGCAGTGACGGGGCAGTGACGGGGCAGTGACGGGGCAGTGACGGCAGTGACGGGGCAGTGACGGCAGTGACGGCAGTGACGGGGCAGTGACGGGCAGTGACGGGCAGTGACGGGGCAGTGACGGGGCAGTGACGGGGCAGTGACGGGGCAGTGACGGGGCAGTGACGGGGCAGTGACGGGGCAGTGACGGGGCAGTGACGGGGCAGTGACGGGGCAGTGACGGGACAGTGACGGGGCAGTGACGGGACAGTGACGGGGCAGTGACGGGGCAGTGACGGGGCAGTGACGGGGCAGTGACGGGGCGGGCGGCTATGAATGTGACGGCCGGCAGTGACACGGCGGCCCGAGCCGCGGCCAATCAGTCTGTGTGGGAGTGAATTACAGCCCCCGGGGGGCCGTCTCTGATCACACCGTGTCGGAGTGAATTACAGCCGCCGGAGTCCGTCAAACTCTGCCGCGGAGTGAATTACAGCCCCACTGCCGCCGGTGACACTGCGGCGATTGCCGTAATGCAGTGTGGATTCGGCAGCGACACTTTAACTCGCGGACAGAGCCGCAAGTCCAATTGCATTGATGTGCCGTGGCGGTATCTTTCCAGCTGATTGTGGCTACTCTGGTGATTCAGCTACTCCAGCTGCGCCCGACAAGATTCTGGGTGTGACTGTGGAATGTTATAGATGCATCGTTGACCTGGGGAAAACATGTTTCGACGGGTGAACAACGGTGCTTCAGGGTCCTGACTCCTGATTGGTCTAGCCAGAGCGCGACGACTTTCCGGTCTTTTTAGCCCAGCACTATTAAAATGTTTACTACTTTACTAGTTATCCTGCCACTTTTCACTAGCAAGTTGCGAGTAAACTTCAATTTTGCTCGCATTTTGTTAGTGAATAGTGGCCGGATTACAACGATATTAGTGAACATTTTTTTTTTTTACAGTGAGCTCCAACACTACGACGTCTAGCACGTCTGATGCACACGATATAAAAAAATCTGCTGGTGGATGCTCCGGCGGTTCCCCACATGCAATATTGCATCTCTGTGCGTGGCAGCTTTATGGCTGCCCAACTAAAACGCGTCCGAAAATGTGGAACCGTTACTGATAATGAGCTCGAGTAGCACCGCTATGAAAGGCAATGAAGTTTTGGTGTGCGCCAGCTCATGCACGATGTGCACGCTCCTGTGTCGATCCATCGACTCCTGACTGACCCCGCAGACACAACTTTTCATTGTTAAATGTTTATATTACGGTATATGTCGAAAGGAATTTGAGCGATGTTTCAACAATGTGAATTGACTTACAAATGAAAAAAGAAAATGCGACGATTTTCTTTTTATTTAGTTAGAGCTAACGAGCTCTAACATCTTGGCCGCGCGGGAAGTCGGCGGTGATACTGTAAGGCGGGAAGGTGCTACTGTAATGACGGTTTTTACGATTGCTCGAAACACTTCCGAGATGAAGAGCTGAAAGTCGGCAAACCCAACCGATGAATCAAGCCGAGTCTTGTGACACCAACCACTAATTCGGGGTTGATCAGGTAACTGACCTATACCGTCATCCGGAAGCCTATGCACGACCCAAAAACGTCGCAACTTTTCAACGTTCTTAGTGCCATCGCACCGTGTTTTAACTCTGGCCAAAAACTGGCCAGGACGCGAAATATCGACTATTTTTAAACGTTTTCATTTGGCCACTATCGTGTGCAAAAATGATCAGAGCATCTTTAACGACGGAAACTTTTATTCTCTTTACTTTTGAAAACGTTGAAAATGTACAACAAAGTCAGACAACTCTCAAAAGCTAAACTTCGGCGAACAAACGCAGAAACAGTCGCCTTGCTCCACGTCAACATTTTCGAGCTTTGGATTGAAACAACTACATAATTTGGGTACCAAACGATAGCGCGAACTTTTGGCTTTGTAATGAGTCATAATTTATACAATTATATTGCACATAGGTGTTGCATTTATTGATTTCCGTCAGCCCTTACATTGCCACACTTTTTTGAAAAATGTCAATGTTCTTATAGAGCTACAAAAAATTGTACGCTAGTGTACGGTCTCAGACTACCACCACACTGTGGGTCAAGGATTTGTCTACATGTCCTCAAAATTTCAGCTGCGCCTGAGTGCGCCGGTGTTGGGGGTGAACACTTTTTTGAATGAATCATGTCTGCTCCTGCTGAGCCATGGGACGGGTCCTAGCGTGCGTTAAGGGAAAATGCTAGTACTCCTCGTTCATTCTCTCGTCTGTTGTGACGAGTTGGTGGCCCATGGAAGGTCGCCGACCTGTGTGCGACCTGCCGTACCCTGGGGCGTAATCAGCTGACGGCACGACCCCCCCACGACACGTGCCAGTTGCATTTTCATGTGTCGCGAGAAGAAAACAAAGGGTCTCCGGAACCAGAGACCGGACAATGTCGGTGAATGACAGTTGTTCATTCAAAAACTGCTAGCATTCCTATGAAACATACATTTCTTAAATATTAACATTATTATCGGTGTAATTAATTGTGTATACTTATATATAGTACCTGGTCTATAACAGGAACTGTCCACCCCATGGCTATTGCAGCAAATTCATAGATGGGCTCTGGAGCTGTATGGTCGCTACTCATGCTTGCTTGGTAGTTTATAAACATATTTTAGTACCTGATGGAGCGCAATTAAATATTCATTGTGCCCAGTTTGAGATGGGACTGTGAACTGAAAGGTGACTGTATGAGACCTGCCACAGCACGCATCGCTGATCACGATGATCGGCTTTTGATCGTCCATCACCTGTTTGCGTTCGGCAGGGTTACTATCGGCCTCTTCAGTCAGTATTAATACGTTCGATGTAGGTGGTATGGTATCATTAGTGCTGTCCAGTGTCCACCTTTATGAAAAAGTGTCCGTTTGCTGCAGTAATACGAGTATATGGCAATGAAGTGCTTTTACGTGCACGTTGCATGGTACATAACGCACCATACAATAGGAATTGGTAAGATGTTTGGGATACATTCTACCATTTCACGTCATGCCATGGCGGATCCAGTGAAGGGCATAGTGGGTATTTGCCCTCCCCATAGCTGAATCGTGTGGGCAAAACTATCCGTTTGTCGCTCCCAAAGCTTTTGGTGATGATAAATACCTACCTATAATACGGCGTCGATGCCTATCTGGACGAAAAGCAGGTCTTTCCGTCACAACCATTCTGAGGGATGGAGCTGACCGCTCGCTGCTCATTATTTAACTCGGTATGCTGATAACAGATGGAACTCCCTGAACTGCACGCATTCATATTGCAGACGTAGTGAAGCGTTGTAAAGTCACCGGCGCGGCGGTGGGTCGGGGTCACCGAATGGGTCGGAAACTTCTGCCCTCTCCAAACGGATTAGCTGGATCTGCCCGTGAGTCATGTGACGTAAAACATACAAGACTCTGGACTTACTAAAGTGGAGACCGGGTTAAAATCAAGTTGATATCAAAATATACGTTTGGAAATGTTTTTGAAATAAATATAAAGATTGTAGGTCCTACATATATGAATAAGTCCTATACCTATTAGAGTATTCAAGGTCACCTGAGGTCATCAACGCTAATTAACAAGGTCATGTCCTCAAACTTGACTTGCCTCGTCGATGAGCCTTGCTCAGACTTGCGATTACTCTAAATTTACAGATACCTAAATGTTCGTGCATTCATAGCTAGAACATGACAATATTTTTTATATGTTTCGTGACACTTCTGACGTCATAAACATATACATAAGCATCTGGTCCGACACATTTTGCACTTTAAATGATTGGTAGTCTCCAACGTTTCGTTTGAGCCCAAAAACATGTCTGTATCTCATATAGTTTCTTAGTTATGAGCCCTGGCCAGTTTTGGTCCCGAGTTAAAACATAGTGCATCGGAGTCTCTCACAAACGAATGCAGCTTGGCAAAAAAATAGCAAGCTTCCGGTTGCTTACAACTCGTACACGTCTCACTTTTCACATGCGTTACCTATGTGAAGCCAGGTCTGTCACATGACCTCCATAATAGCATGATAGCTCAATAGGGTAACTCGCGCCGGGCTGGGGGAGTGTTTGGACACCCCCTTGCGTTTTTTGCTAATATCTTAAAAATCAGCGGCGCGAATCTCAGACCCAGGCCACTCAAGGTCAGGTCACCACGTCACGTCAAGTAACCTCACCTAAGAAAAAGCTAGAATCCTCGTCATAGCTACACCGACTGAACGATCGCCTTGAAACTTTCAGCGATTGATAAGAGTAACAGTATGCACAAAATATATATCTCATAATTTTGATATCTGTGACTAAAGGCCGGTTCTATTTCGCGACCTCGCGTCGTTATAAGTCAATGGTAGAAAATTAAAAGGCGCTTCTTTTGAACGAACGATCAAAGGTCACCAAATATTTTTTTGCCAATAACTCCTTACAGAAACAAGATGCAGCCGCACGGATGGTCTCATTGTGTTCAGCTCGTCAAGGCGCATCGAATGATATACATGATGACCTCGAGGTCACGTGACCTGAGGTCAACCTTTGACTTTGACCTTTCGAGGTCAACATATATATGGTTCGATGCGGATTGACGAGAGGATCACGATGGTACCCTTAGTTTGTTCCTAGCTTAACCAATTCGAAAGTTATTCGAGAAAAACTCCCTCCATATCTAGCGCCGCCATTTTGACTTTTTTGACCCCTGTGACGTCATCTTTGACCTGACCTGAAAATGACCTTTGTAAAAATTGTAGACCTTGTCCGTGTGTACCCCATGCCGTTTATCGCTTGTCGCTATCTTGCTTTGTTCTCGAGATCTCGGGGGGGGGGGGGGGTGGTCATCCGCCCCCCGTCGGTTCTAAGTTGGAGCAGACCCCCGTCGGTGCGCGGGTTAAAGGTAGTGTGCCAGCTTTCCTGGACCGTATGGAGTTAATGGTCCAGATAAGGAGAACCGGATTTTTAGAACTTATCCATACCTTCAAAACTCATGGAAACGTCTTAAATTCTTCAAATTTTGAGTACCCCAGTGCGAAATTCGCCCCGACGGGTTGTCGGTCGTACCCCAACCACATTTCACACCACTATGAACAATAAATGCACACACTGAAATCGCTATTACCGATATGCTCATCCAATCAAGTTTCGATAAACCCGTTCATCATCATCTCCTGCGGTTTCGAACACGCCTGTTGGGTGGTGCGGTAGACCGCGCCCAAAGCCAGGGCCCCGGTAACGTGAGGTAGCCGAGTCGGGGCAGCGTGCGCTGACCCAAGCCGGGGCCGCGCGTCCTCCCGGTGTCATGTGATAGCCCGGGGCTGCCCGCGGGGATGCGGTAGACCGCGCCCAAAGCTGCGGCCCCGGCTTGGGTCAGCGCACGCTGCCCCGACTCGGCTACCTCACGTTACCGGGGCCCTGGCTTTGGGCGCGGCTTCTGCTCATACTTTGTGGTGCGGTGGTGGTGCGTCGGGCTGCGCGCTCTGACTTCGGCCAAGAAAAATGCGTCAGCTGATCATTGTCATTTCTGCCACTTGCGTGTGGTGAAATGGGGTCATAACTTAAGAGACGGCTTTTGATATCAATTATTTTACATAAAATCATATTTCAAACCATAAATAATGTTCGACAGCCAAATAAAAGAAACAATACCAATACAGGCTTACAGTTTAAGGCTCGACATTGTGTTGTCTACGATTAGACAGCTGATAACTCATTCCCGTTCGTCGTAACTCTATAATGACTTTTGCTTATTGTCACATGTGCGCCGCATTCGCGATTGTTGCCGACGCCTGTTTGCACGTCAGCCCACTACAGTCAGGGCCTCGGCTAACATGTTAACTACTGGAGCAAATGCCCCAGTAGAGTCGAGGAATGCCCCAGTAGTGGTCAGGCTTTGCCCAACCTCCACAAAATGAGAATATATCAATATTAACGTACATTCTTTCATTCGGGAGCGGTTGAAGACGTTTGTGGCAAGAAATCAGGGGCGGCGGAAGAGGGAGTGCACGGTGTGCAGCTGCACCCTCAATTTCCATCCAAAAACATAGGCGTACAGCCCACCGCTAAAGTAATGTAGGGTTTTACCAATCTCAACGATTGGCTTTGACTGGATATTGTTTAATGCGGAGTGATCGAAAAGAAGATGTCAATAGCTAAAATTGCAGCTGCAAGAGTGACGATACATATAAGCTACATTCAAAGTTTCATTGTAGTCTGACTAATCGTTCCTAAGCTTCAGAAGCAGAACATACCCATGACTGAAACCGCACATTACTTCTGCTGTGGACTGTACATTGGCAAGCATATCTTTTTACACCCCATAATCCATCTTCGTTCGAAAGAGCGTAAAAAAATAATGACGAAATTTCTTCAGCCACTTTTTTGGTCAGGTCAAAGGTCAGGTCATGGTGAAGGCCAAATTTCGCCGATTTTCAGGTCGAATATCGACAGTTTACAAGATGCCGACGCATAACTCGGGAACCAATTAGAGCTACAGCACCGCGGAAAAGCGCATTTGATAGCCATATTAGCATGCTTTCTGGTTATTTCTCTTAGATTTGACCTAACGTCAACGGTTTTGCCTGCAAGGGGCAAAAGCTACTAAAAAGACAATTTTGGGGGAACAGTTTTTCTGCAATAACTTTTGACTCATGCCTTGCACGAGCCAAGGCCCAATGCAAGCGCTTTCTTTGATCCGACATCGTGTTCCTCTCGTCAAGACGCATCAAATTAACTACAATTTGACCTTGAAGGTCAACTTGAAAATTCGACCTCAGGTTCAAGTCATGATCTGACCGGAAATTGTCATGTTGCATATCAGTCGATCTGCATCGTCGAACCAAACACAACTAAGGCATTTTCATCGCTCTAGCATGCCTCTTTCAAAAGTTATTCGCGAAAAACTGTTAGATACCATTCGTGAACTGAGATGACCTCAGGGGCATAAAAAGGGTCACGGGTGCTATTTTCATGTTCAGTGTGTCAAAGTCACGTACAGTGTTTTATAGTGTTTAGAATAACTTTCGTCCAAAAGAGGTGGTTTTGAATTTCTCCCATTGACTTATAATAGATCGGTCGCAAAAGTGAGCTGACCTTAGGTCACCGATATGAAAATTCCGAAATATAAATTTTTGTACATGCTGTTGCCCTTATCAATCGCTGAAAGTTTCAAAGCGATCGGTCACTCAGTGTAGCTACGGCATACATGGAAACATTTCATGAGGTGAGGTCACTTGAAGTGACCTGGTGACCTGATCTTGAATGACCTTGGTTTGAAATTTTTACAACACGTGTAAAATTGATGGATGATGGAGCGCCGCCGTTTTTTTTAGATATCCGCGAAAAACCGCAGGAAAAACCGCAGGTGTTCAACCCCCCCCCCCCCCAGCAGGGCGCCAACACACTTTGACGATTTGCCCCAGTAGTCAAAATTCCTTAGCCGAGGCCCTGACTACAGTTGTTATACATATCGAAAAACCGATAAACTTTTAGGCGAAAAAGGCACTATTCCAGGCCCATTTTTGATTTTTTTGCGATATCAGGTAAAAACAGAAGCTTCTTATCCTAGGAAAAATAAAATGGGAAATCTTTCAAAGGTGGCACACTACCTTTAAGATAACTTCGGAAAACTGTGTGAGATAGTGAACCCGAGCCGGTATGTGGGGTTGGTTTGTGAGCCGGTGTGTCAAACATGGGTGGTGCCTTCAAACACCTCCCCAGCCTGGGACAGGTTATAAGTACCTAATGCAGGTCCAGGTGATATGAGGTGGAGGTAAGAACTGTAACTTTTTACCCTCGGTGAAGCAATGTGTGGGTTTTACAAACTAATATAAAGGCATGGCCTTCCATTTTTTTCTTTAGTAAAATAAAACATCGTGTCAAGGCTGTGGCAAAAAATAAGTGGCTTAAGTCTGGTGAGAAAACAGGATTTCGGGGTACCCTATGTTTTGGCTCCTCTAGCCGGTGCTGACATTGGGTCACAAGGTAGTTCCCCGTTGGGGCTATCCAACACCGTTTCATGAACCCCAAGCTGTTCCGCCGCCTATGGCTTTAACTGGTACAATCAAGCAGTTATACATATCATTAGAATCAGCAGAGCCTGAGGAATTAAGCAATAGCAAAAACAAGCTGACTCCTTTCAATTTTTGAGCCCTGATCTGATAGTAGTCTCTTTAATCCGCGCTGTGCTGGTAGCCTGAACTTCCCGCCAAATGCTGGGTGGAGGGGCGTTTTCACGCCCCCCCCCCCCCTTCTAACTCGGCTCCTGGGCCACGTAGCGACACGAGGTAAGCGGCACTCGAAAGAGCGTCAAAAATAAGGGGAAAATACTTAGGTCATTTTTAAGGTCAGGTCAAAGGTTAGGTCACCAGAGGTCGTCAAAGGTCAAATTTAGTCAATTTCAGTAATTTGGAAACTGCCAACAGCTAACTCGGGAACCAATAGGGCTACAGCACCGCAGAAAAGCGCATTCGATAGCCTTTTTACAGACCTTTCTGACTAACGTCCTCAGATTTGACCTCAGGTCAACGGTTTAGCCTCCAGAGGGCAAAAACTGTAAAAATGGCTGTTTTCACGAAAAATGTTTTTCGGCAATAACTTTTGACTCAAGGGAGCTACGACATTACTTTTGGCAGCATCGTGTTCCTCTCGTCGAGACGCGACTTTAGGTCAAGGTCATGACCTGACCGGAAAGGGTCATGTTGCACATTAGTCGATCCGTATCGTCTACCTGAACACATCTGACGTGTTTTCGCCGCTCTAGCACGTCTCTATAAAAAATTATAGCCAAAAAACAACTGCTGGTGGCCGTTCATGACCTGAGCTGACCTCAGAGGCATACAAAGGGCCACAGGCATGGGCGCGGGAACCGGGGGGGGGGGGCAGTGGGGGCAGCTTGCCCACCTAACTTTAGGGCCGTGGGTCGGTGCCCCCACAACTTTAAGACGGAATACCGCACTTTTTTGCAAATGTTTTCTTTTTTGTTGAAAAAGCCAAGGGATGAAAAATAAGTGGCCTAAAACCGGCGGGAAAACTAAATCTGGGGGTACCCTAGGTTGATCTCTATCATGGTGTGCCCCCCAGTCTGAAAGTAGCTCCCGCGCCCCTGGCCACAGGTGCATTTTCCGATTCAGTGTGTCATGTTTACCAATGAAACGATGTTTGAGAGCGTTTTGAACGACATTCGTCCAAAAGAGGCGCATTTCAATTGTCTCCCATTGACTTATAATGGAAGAAGAGGTCACAAATTTGACCTGACACACATATCCAGATTTAAAAGTCACAGATATAAATACCGAGATAATACATTTGATACATACTGTTACTAATATCAATCGCTGCAAGTTTCAAAGTGATCGTTCAGTCGTTGTAGCTATAGCGAGCCTTTGAACTTTTTTTCTGAGGTAAGGTCACTTAACGTGACCTGGTGACCTGACCTTAAACGACCTGGGTCTGACGATTTCACATGTGCGGAAATGATGTATGAACACGTGTACCAAAAATGGCGGCGCGCAGCACCGCCGTTTGATATTCGCGAAAACCCTGGGGGGGAGTGTAACCCCCCCCCCAGCACGGCGCGGGTTATTACAACGGTGTTCTTATCCAAGAGATTAAGGCATCCCTTCCAAACACCTGTTCATTTTGCGCGTGTCACGTGAATTAGGGGTCACCCGAATGCATCGGGAATAGCCCCATACCTGGAAGGGATGAAGCTACTCTATATAACTAAAGACCGCAAATGAATCGGTCCAGCGTTTGCTGAAGCCTTGCAGAACCGTGACCACGGTCGGCCGGAATCAGTTTGGGATCATTTTTTGCACCTGCCTGGGTGACTCACGCACTTGGCACTGGTAAGTTTTTAGTCCTAGGCTTAGTGCTCCTTGTCCCCTATCGGCCACGTGACCGGCCACTGCACAGGAGCGGCGGCTGATAAAAGGGGGCTCCAAGAGGCGGAGCGGCACTGCGGCCCCTGGCTCCCTGTCGACTACCGGCGCGCTGACCGAGCTGCTGCCGGTGACCCTGTCTGCTGCCCCGCTCTCCCCCGGAATGGAGCCCGTCCGGAGCCTGCTGCTGCTGACCGCGCTGCTCGGCGCCGCCGCCGCCACCGAGGTCATCTGCTACTGGGGCTCCTGGAGCCACTACCGCACCGGTGAGCTAATCGGGCAGCTAGGAGGGCCGCAGCAGTACGGATCGGTCACCCGCGCTGGTGCTCCTGGAGCCACTGCCATGCCGGTCGCTCGCACGCTCCTGCTCTCTGGCTGCTCATTGCGCAGTGCAGCCTGGGCAGGGTTTCGCATGAAGCACGCCAGACATGGTTACGTTCAGTCACACACGAGAAAAATACAAAAGCAAATATTAGAAATAGCCATCGGCGATTTAGAATATTTGGTTTTGTATTGTAATCGGGAGTGAATAAACATATGGTATTGCATATCCGCGCCCCGCTGGGATCCTGGATTTGCACGCCCGGGTTGGAGGGGATGTTTGAACATCCCTCCCCTTGCTAACTCGGCTCCTGGGCCACATAACGACACGCCGCGCGGCAGGCGTCGTTCGCAATAGCGTAAAAAAGTATGACGAAATCACTTAAGCCATTTTAAGTCAGGGCATAGGTCAGGTCACCAGAGGTCATCGTACAGGGTGTCCCATAAGTTCGTTCTCACATTATGTTTGCATGTGAAACAGAGTACATTGCGTTTTGGTATATTTATGACCCCTCAATGTGCTCCCCATTAAATAGGCAAACACATGAATACATGCTGCGGCATGCCAACCGGCATGTTTGGCTGCATAGCAGGCTTAAAGTTAACCCAGACTGACTTGACATGCGCCGTGAGCTCCTCGAGGCTGGAACAGCGCTACGCTTCAACGAGCCTCAACTTCAGCATAACCAACAAATTTTTATGAAATTTTGATCCGATGAGGTGCCTGGCATGTGATCTTGCCACAAACGCCTGTCACAGTCTCCTTGCACCGCTTTTAAGCTTTGCTTGACCTGTGCACTGATGCACTGTCTTGCCTGAAGATGGGCCTACGACCTCCCGGATGCCATTTTCTCCTCTATAAATGTGTTCATACTCGCGGTTCGAGTTCAGCTTGAGGGCTGAAATTCCTCCTAGATGTTCTTGGAAAAGCATTCTGCTTCCCAAAACTGTTTCCGGGTTGCCACTTGTAACTTGATCAACTCCAGAACGCCTATAACCCCACAACACAGTGACCCTGGCCTTTTGCATAGGAACATAACGGGACGAAATGAAGGCCTCCTCCTTCGCCCTTATGGGGTTGTTTTCGGGTTTGGACGGGTGTTTCATCTCGAACGTGGACTAGTTAGTCCAGATGACCTGGTTGATGTCATCAGCCCTCTAGTTTTGTTTAGCCTCAGGCATAACGAAACTCATGTTTGGCCATTTTAAGACGTTTTTGACTGTTTTGAGCCCTCCGGTAAGCAAAGCTTAAGTCACCTTGAGTTATGTACCCCGAAAGAACACTCTTAGACAGCTGGTAATCCATCCTGAAAAGTCTGTTTACCAACTTTCTAACCCTTTGACCTTTTTGATGGCCACTTTGGCGCCACACAGTTTTGGCCACTTGGCTCATTCCTGAGGGCTGGCTAGAAAGAGGATAAACTTGCAGTTATTGACTCCCAACAAATCATCGGCGTCACTTGCTGACTGTGCGTCCAGTTAGCGATGGATATTGGCTACAGACTGGTAGGCCTCAATCACCCTCAATCGTCGCGAATGGTCACGTGCTGAGTAAATACTGAGACGTACCCGTATCGGAGACCTCTATGTTGCGGCGTTAGCCGTCTCTGTAGGAAGCGGGCTCTCTAGCAAAAACTATTTTGTCTACAGAAATTAGCTACTGTGGAGCATATTTCTACCAGCCATGGCAACCATGTAAGCTCAGTTACGAACCAATTTCAGCGTGCCTTTAAGCAAGAAAGCCTAAAAACGTAAAATTTAGGTGAGAACGAACTTATGGGACACCCTGTAGGTCAAATTTTGCCAATTTCAATAATTTTCAATAATTCAATAATTTCAATAATTTTCGACAGACCGGCACATAACTCGCAACTGAAAAGAGCTACAGAGCCACAGAAAAGTGCATTTGATAGCCCCGTCATCCCTGTTAACACTTTTTCTGACTAATTCTCTCATATTCGACCTAAGACCAACGGCTTGGCCTGCAGGGGGCAAAAACTGTCATGAGTGACGTTTTTGGGGAGATGTTTTTTTCTGCAATAGCCTTTAACCCTCGCATTTGTAGCGGAGGGGGGGGGGGGCGGATGGACACCCCCTGGGTTTTCGCGAATAACTCGCGCAAATAGCGGCCGATCGCGACAAAACTCTTATTGCTCTCAAGTTTATCCATGTTACACCTACCCGGAACATTTCGTGACCCTGACCCAAATGACCTTTGACCTGTGAACTATTTATCGAGACCGTGTCTGGGCGGAATCGCGATTCGGCGTATGTCAGCTTACGATATCCGCTCGTTTCTAGTCTTTTTGTGATTGTAGACGTTCGAACATGTGAAATGGTGGTGAAATGATGCTGGTCCTATGCATTATGACGGAGTCCAAGGTCACATGAAAGTCATTGACCTTTTTTATAATTCTAGTCCGAATGGTTGAATGGGCGGATTTGAGGAGTCGGAGCATAGCTTGTTAGCAAGCTTGTTAAGCATAGCTTGTTGTGCTGAATTTAACCCCACCACCCAATCGCACAATGCCAGTTGTATGGCAAAACTTTGTCCGAACGTTTAAAGGGAGATAATGAGCTTTCTTTTTTCTTAAATAAAAATTACTCGACATCTATACTATTTCTACTGTAGTTTCTATAAAATATGAAAATTTCCTAGCACATTTTCGTATGTGAAAAAGGTTTTTATTTTTGCAAAAAAGGAGCAGTACTTGCAGTACTTGTAACACCCACCGAAATACGTTGTCCTTCTCTATAAAAAAGTCGCAGTATATGGCGCTTTTGTTTCAAACAGCGACGCTTGGGTTTTTGCTTATGTTATCGCCTTGTCGTTGCTTGGTTGTAAGGATTCTAATTTGAATTAGAGTTAATTCGGTTTAGAATTAATTAGATTCTAATTCGGGGGTACATAGTGCCTACTCTTCTTTGTTTCCAATGACACTGTTTACATTATTTTGCGCCACAAATGAACGGCATGCGCCAGAAACGCAGCCAAATCTTGCGATTGCGACTACGAAATTCATTATTCTGGCGTCAGAGCCTGAAGCGAAAAATACAAGCATATTTATTTCAAAAAGACTTCAGGTTTGTCGAACGGTGTTATGAGAATTTTGATAACAGTACTGCATAAGTTTTTCAGTGATGCCGCAAAAGTGTTGTATCTATCTTCTTTTATTGTGCAGTCGGCGGGACCGATTCAAAATTGAGTCGTTGCTACTAAAATAGCAGCATATGGCGTCAGATGATGAACAGGAAAAATAGTTGCGTAAATTTAGACATAAACCACCCCAAAACCATGAATATCTTTTGAAGGTACTATAGACGACCATTAACTAACTAGATGTGATGAAGATCAAATGTAAGGAATACGCTCATTTTACAAAATTACATGCAAGTACCAAAAAGTGATGTAAGTACTTATTCAACGGTCATTTTCAGCGCTCCCCGCTAACGTGACTTCAAGTTGAGATGAAACGACATGGAACACAGTGCATTTGCGGCAAGGTACCGAATTGAGCAAAATGGTTTTAATTTACATTATAACTTGTTGTGTTTTGTCAGAAAATGGTCCTAACTCAGATTTTGTGGAAAAAGGTCATTATCTCCCTTTAACGTGGCAGCACAACCGCACACGGCCCCCTCCGCTCACTCACGTTATTTGGCTTCTGTGCGGCCCCTGCCACAGACGCGCACGCCATTACACGTAGGAGCTAAATGTGGCCGCCCACGCCGGGGCATGAACCGGGCCCTCGCCACCTGCTTAGCGTCAAATTCCGGCGCTTTAACCCTCGCCCGTATTGGTGTTTTTCCAGCCGCGAACGTATAAGGGGGGGGGGGGGTCCGTTGGACCCCCCCTTGCCGTTTCGCCCCTGATCGAGCTAGAGCTTCGCGGAAAAAACGAGCGTGTTGCCCGTCACGAGAGGAAGCCGATGATACCTAATTTTAAGTTCCTAAGTCATTGGTTGACCTTGCAGGTCAGGTCAATGACCCAAAAGTCGGGAAAATCGGGACCTGTTAGAACGTTGTAAAGTGTGGCTGCTATGTGGTTTTTCGGGGCGCTGATCACGAATATCATGTTAGTTTTGATCACAGATGATGTCTTTATGCATTTAGTCCAGGTCGGGTCAGGTCAGGTCAGGTCAACCAGTAGGGGTCCTGCCGGGTATTCCTAGTAGGTGTCAACCGCCTCTGACAGCTTCGTAACATGTTACGAAGGCACCAAAACTACTTCGTAAATGTTAATATGGTTGCTAAATTCGAATTCAGCTCCAAAAACTGGCCTAGAAACATGTAAAACTCGAAAAAGTGAACCGAGGTCACCAAAGGTCAATGACCTGACCTGACCTTCAGGTGACCTTGACACCCACCCTAATGCATGGGGGCAGCATCATATCACATGTTTGAACGCTTGAAACCACGAAAAGACTGCAAACGCGCGGCTAATGCGAGCCGACATACGCCGAATCGCGATTCCGGCCAAACATGGTCTCGAAAAGTAGGTCACAGGTCAAAGGTCATTGGGGTCAGGGTCATGAAATTTTCAGGGTAGGTGTAAAATTGATTAACGCGAGGGTACTGAAAGTTTCGTCGCGATCGGCCGCTTTTTACGCGAGTTATTCGCAAAAAAACATGGGGGGGTCCGTTCGACCCCCCCCCCCCCTATACGGGCGAGGGTTAATCCACTCGGCCACTGAGAAGACATAAGCTTTCTGGACTTTAGTTCACTTTTTCGAGCTTGACATGTTTCTAGGGTAGCTGTTGGAGCTGATTTCGAATTTATCGACCATTTGAACATCTACGAAGTCGTTTTGACGTCTTTGTAAAATTGTACCACGCCATTAGTTGATGATGATTTGGTGTTTTAGGGCGCACCAGCAATGAGGCTATATGGCTAACCACGCCGTTATTTGTGGTTGACAGTCGCCACCTACTAAAAAGTATGCCCTCCACTTTTTAGCGGCAACGGAATCGCTGAGTTTATCGTTAATAGCGTAAGGACTGTACGACTTGGGCCACCAAATTTTAGACACAACTTAGGGCAGCCATTTTGCACGTGTCCTAGGAGTTTTGTGCTCCAGTGGCCTCAGGTCAGGTCACAAGGTCACACAAACCGGTACATGGTCAAAATTGCAATGAAAATACGTTATTTTATCAATGAAATCTAGGGCCTTGTCCATCAATTCGATTAAAACTGGCAAGATATGCTAAGCTCTTCGAGTTGTATAATTTACATCCAGGTCTTTCAAGTTCGGGTGACCTGAGGTCACCTAGAAATCACGACAAATTTTAAGAAAATTTTTCCGAATAGCTCAAATTTTAAAAGCATGCTCCATTTCAACGTTTTTGTGTTGTTTTAGCTCTATTAGATGAATTCGTGACTTCGGTGTTTGCTTGCTTAAAAAACATTTGGGTCAGGTCATCTGAGGTCAAATGAGGTCAAACTACGTTTTTGATAATAACTTCGCACGTAATGAAGCTAGAGCTTAAAAATGGTGTCATTGCGTTCCTTGTGATCAGCCGAATCGAAGGATATGCGATGTGTTGCAATTTGGCTAGGTTGAGCTTATTTAATTAACCAGTAAAACACCGGGGCGACCAACGGAGCGAGCGAGAAGGTGGGTCTTGCACGTGCGAAATTGCGAGGGGGTAGGTACCTCCAACTAGCCTGTGCACTGCACCCTACGAACCGGTCTCTAGGGATGTGCTAAATTTGGGCGCAATCGGCCTAGCCGTTCTCGAGATCTGGAAGCGGCACCCTGCACGTGCGCACGTGCAAAATGGGTCCCAACTGACTTGCACGGCACCCTACTAACCGGTCCCTAACCATGTACCAAATTTCAGCGCAATCGGTTCAGCCCTTCTCGAGATCTAAAATCGACACCTGCAAGTGCGCACGTGCAGCAGCACCCCAACTGTGGCACATGGATATGCATTGCCTACCTAGTGGGTGCCTGCCTACATGCCAACTTTCAGCGCAATCGGCCCAGTAGTTACCGAGATATTACAGTTTTTACAAAACTGACACCTCTTTGTTTTGCACATGGCACGTGCAAAAGGGGTCACCCACATGCATCGGGAATAGAAATGCTTGGAAGAAGGAGTGAAGCTATCCTACAAAAATTACCGCATGTAAATCGGTCAAGTGGTTGCTGAGATATAAGCGTCGCAAAAGCGTGACTACGGCCGGCCGGCCGCTCATACTCAGACATTTTCGTTATTCTACGTAGGACTCCGCTCGTTTCGCGTAATCCGTAATAAGCGAAGAACTTTTGACCTGTTTTAGCGAAATTTTTACATTAATCTTCCCCAAAAACCCTAAATATTGACCTAAAGCAACCAAATTTGCACAGGGTCGAGATCTTCTATGGCCCTACCAACCCTAAAAATTTGGTGATACTTAGTGCCATAGGAGCCAATCGCCGGGGGGCGTCCCCCCTGGCCGCGGGCTAAAGTACACGCATCAGAAAACTTGCAAAAAATATAGAACACTTTTTCTGCAATACCCATCTTCGATATGTTACACTACTGTGTTTTAGCACCATCTTCATTTTTTTAGTCGATACAGTCTAATAAAATATATTACCTATTCTGAACTCAAAAGGTAAAGTTAAAGCTTGACTTCGGATTAAAGACATTCCCTGATAAGAAAAGATCATGCTGCATATTACGCGATCTCTATTGTAGAACTGAAAATTTCAGGGCGCCCTTCGTTGCTCAGTTATGTATGAATCAAAAGTTATATTCGAATACTGCTGGTGACTTTGTATGACGTCCCTGTATCACTGTGTTACTGTGTCTGTATCACTGTGTCAATGTGTCACACGGTGTTTGCGTCACTGTGTCAATGTGTCACACGGTGTTTGCGTCACTCTGTCTGTCGTTATGCCTTTAAGTCACTTTGCTGTGTTACTGTGTCGCTAAGTCACAGTGTCTGTGCCACTGTGTCTGTGACTGTGTCTGTGTCACTGTGTCTGTGCCACTGTGTCTGTGACTGTGTCTGTGTCACTGTGTCTGTGACTACATATGTCACCGTATCACTGTGCCACTGTGTCAGTATGTCACCATGTCACTGCGCCACAGTGTCTGTATCTGTGTCACTGTGTCTGTGCCACTGTGTCTGTGACTACATACCCTAGTGAAAAAATCCTTAAGGACAATCCTATGTATTTCTTCAGGACGATCCTCAACAAAATCCTTGTACGAAATTGATACACAATACTTAAGGATTTTGTTAGAAATTCCTTAAGGATTCTGCGGAAAATCCGTAAGGATTTTTAGCTAAATAAGGATCTCCTTAAGGATAGCTAAATCCTTAAGGATCTCTGATAGTCTTTAAGGACATTGGTAATAATCTTTAAGGACTTTGTGGTTCTTCCTTAAAGATTGGTAGCAAAATCTTTAAGGATCTTTGCGACAATCCTCAAGGATTTTGAGGCTATTCCTTAATGAATAATATATAAAT
The DNA here is from genome assembly GCF_019059575.1 of Amphibalanus amphitrite. NCBI lineage: Eukaryota > Metazoa > Arthropoda > Thecostraca > Balanomorpha > Balanidae > Amphibalanus > Amphibalanus amphitrite. Next base: position 650,129 of record NW_024881685.1, read on the forward strand.
CCGTAAGGATTAAGTCCTAGCAAACACATTTGTACGGTCTCTGGTGCTATATTTTTTATTTGAAACAAGCACACTTAGCCATTTCATTGCCAGGAATGGAGCAGCAACCAACCACAGGCAACCGGGTATACATTTATGGAGCTCTAGGCATTCGCAGGTTGCAGCTGAGGCTCCGAGAAATATAAGCCGAGGACTTCCGAAAAACATATTTACAGGAAGATAAGTCTACACTTTTTTCAAGTCAGCCACGCTTCAGATATTATCACGTCACACGTCCTCGGCCGCCGCTCCTCCGCCATCCACATTCAACACATCTTGAGCGGTTGAGTCGCCCGTCGCCTGTCGAGTCTCGCATCCTGCGTTCCTGCAACAAGGCGGATATTCCTATGTAATAACAGTAATATATTGATCAACAATGCCTACTCAAAGGATCACGAATTCTACTCTTAGGCTTAGACTGCAGTCCCAGCCAAAGAATATTGGTGAGCCTTTGAGTAAATTCCGTTCAGTCATTTCCAACTTAGATGCCTGTGTATGTTCATTTAGCATCACATATGCACCTACGTCCTACTACCCTGAATCTATTCTATTATACATATTTACCTGGGCCTCGTTCCAAGGCATGACGCTAAAAGACGCTACTGGTAGCACTTTCATTTGCCGCAGCCAAATGAATGACGACGACGATCGCCATTAATTGAAGTGAACGTTTCAGCGACGGTTTTTGTATCTATCAATGCAATAACTAGGATCAATTATCTCATTGTTACACAGCATGGCAGAAACTTACATGGCCCGAAGAGGAGACGGCAGACGGCACAACACACTCAACAGACTCGTCCGCATCCCGCGAGCGGCAGCGGCACAATGCGACAGGGGTACGCGCGGTCTACCCTCTTGCCGGAGGCGAGGATCAGACCGCCCGCTGCCGCCCGTACAGTCTTTAAAACGGGCAGAGGTCGCTAAATTCCAGTCGGTACGGTCTCTGAAAAAGCACAGCGCAAACACTGTGGCACCGGTGACACTAAGAGTAAGGCCAAACGATATGCATACTGTGGCACTTGGTTGAGATACCAATAGGTACCTTTTATCAGAACTATTCGTCTATCTGATTTGGAGTCTGGGTGAACCCAGCGTGGACATTTAGTTGATCATCCCAGCTAAATATTAATTCTGAGTTAAGATAGCCAAATTGTTATCCCTGGCTCACAATCACCGGTTTTGGCACTCGCAATATCGAGAAATGCCAAAAATCGAAAATATTTAATTTCAAAGCCGCAGCACAAAAGTTGGCGAGGCCTGGCAGTGCCCCCGGCCATAGAGTTGTGGGGGCAAGCTGCTCCCACTGCCCCCCTCGCCTCCCGGTTCCCGCGCCTATGATGATAACGAACGCTGCTTTGGTCCGTCACAAAGTTTTTACATGCCGTATATGTCATATGATTAAGAAATTAACGGATACGGAGCACGGAATAATACTAGGGAAGGATTCAATCACTCCATAATTATTGACGTACTGGCTGCATCGGCTATCCTGAAGGATTAAGCGTTACTAGCAATTTCCTTACGGAATACTGAGCGATCCTTAAGGATACCAAACATCGCCCTAAAATCCTTACGGATCGGCGAATGCATCCTTAAGGATTCAAGAGGGTCCGTAGAATCCTTAAGGATTTCACATCTGATCCATATGGGTCCTTATGGATCCTTAAGGATTGTGGGGATTCTGGCGAAATCCTTGAGGACTTTTTCACTAGGGTATGTCACCATGTCACTGCACCACTGTGTCTGTGTCTGTGTCACCATGTCACTGCATGACTGTGTCTGTGTCTGTGTCTGTGTCTGTGTCAGTATGTCACCGTGTCACTGCACGACTGTGTCTGTGTCTGTGTCTGTGTCTGTGTCACTGTGTCACTGCGCCACTGTGTTACTGTATCACCGTGTCACTGTGCCACTGCGCCACTGTGTCTGTGTCTGTGTCTGTGTCTGTGTCTGTGTCTGTGTCTGTGTCTGTGTCTGTGTCAGTATATCACTGTGCCACTGTGCCACTGTGTCTGTGTCTATGTCACTGTGTCACTGCGCCACTGCGCCACTGCGTTACTGTATCACCGTGTCACTGACCCACTGTGTTACTGTATGTAACTGTATGTTACATACAGTTACTGTATCACCGTGTCACTGTGCCACTGCGCCACTGTGTTACTGTATCACCGTGTCACTGTGTCACTGCGTGTTACTGTATCACCGTGTCTGTGTCAGTATGTCACTGTGTCACTGCGCCACTGTGTCTGTGTCTGTGTCTGTGTCTGTGTCTGTGTCTGTGTCAGTATGTTACTGTATCACTGTGCCACTGCGCCACTGTGTCTGTGTCTATGTTACTGTATCACTGTGTCACTGCGCCACTGTGTCTGTGTCTGTGTCTGTGTCTGTGTCTGTGTCTATGTTACTGTATCACTGTGTCACTGCGCCACTGTGTCTGTGACTGTGTCGCTGTGTCACTGCGCCACTGTGTCTGTGTCTGTGTCACTGTGTCACTGTGTCTGTGTCTGTGTCACTGTGCCACTGCGCCACTGTGTCTGTGTCTGTGTCTATGTCACTGTGCCACTGTATCACTGCGCCCCTGTGTCTGCAGGCCTGGGGACGGTCACGGCCGAGGACCTGGACCCGCACCTGTGCACCATATACGTGTACTCGTTCGCCAAGCTCAGCCCGTCCACCTACCAGATGGAGATGTTTGACCCGTGGCTGGACGGCCACCTCCGGGTGAGCGACGCGAGCCCGTGCCGGCTCCGCAGCCTGCTGCCGGCCGGCCACAAACTCCCTCTCTCTGCCTCCCTCCCTCCTCTCTCTCCTCTCTCTCTCTCTCTCTCTCTCTGTCCCTCTCTCTCTCTCTCTCTCTCTCTCTCTCTCTCTCTCTCTCTGTCCCTCTCCCTGTGCTGAATCTACCTGTTTGTGGTCGTCAATTTGTCTATTTCTCATCAACTAATGGCCTCGCTACAAAATTCAGTATCTGCGATATGATTCTGTATCGATGCAAATAATGCAGGATTCGTCACGAGCACACGATTTGATTCGCCCTCGCGAATAATGAAGGTCGTTTGGTGTGTTTGCTGTGTCACTGAGTGCAGTGTACCGGCTGTGAAAACTAGCACTGAACTGGCTGTCCGCAGAACTACGAGAGGTTCCTCTCTCTGCGGAAAAGGAATCCGTCGCTGAAACTGCTGCTGGCGCTGGGCGGCTGGACCGACTCGCTGCACCCCAAGTACTCCATCATGCTGGCCAGCCCGGCGCTGCGCGCCTCCTTCACGGCCGGCGCCGTCCAGTTCCTGCAGCAGCACGGCTTCGACGGCCTGGACCTGGACTACGAGTACCCGTCGGCGGCCGACCGGGCCGGGTTCGCCGCCTGGGTGACCGAGCTGCGCGCCGCCTTCCAGCCGCACGGCCTGCTGCTCACCGCCGCCGTCACCGCCAGCGCCGCCAAAATCGACGCCGGGTACGACGTGCCGACCGTCTCGGCGGGGCTCGACTTCATCAACGTGATGGCGTACGACCTGCACGGGCCGTGGGAGGCCACCGCCGACCACCACGCGCCGCTGCTGCCGCGCGCCTCGGACGCCGGCAGCGGCCTGGACTTGCAGTCCGTGATGGAGGCCTGGAGGAGCCGCGGCGCGCCGGCCTCCAAGCTGGCCGTGGGCGTGCCGCTGTACGGCAAGAGCTGGACGGTACCCGGGGCCGACAAGGGGCCGCCGGCGGCCGGCCGGGGCGCAGCGCGCGCCGGGCCCGTGACCAGGGAGGCCGGCACACTCTCCTACCTGGAGATCTGCCACAACGTCCGCGCCGGCTGGAGCGTGGTCACGGTGGGTCGGCCCGGCCTCCTCTCAGGCGCGCCTCCTCAGGCCTCCTCTCAGGCGCGCCTCCTCAGGCCTCCTCTCAGGCGCGCCTCCTCAGGCCTCCTCCCGGCCTCCTCTCAGGCGCGCCTCCTCCCGGCCTCCTCCCGGCCTCCTCCGGCCTCCTCTCAGGCGCGCCTCCTCAGGCCTCCTCAGGCCTCCTCTCAGGCGCGCCTCCTCCCGGCCTCCTCCCGGACTCCTCTCAGGCGCGCCTCCTCAGGCCTCCTCCCGGCCTCCTCTCAGGCGCGCCTCTTCAGGCCTCTTCAGGCCTCCTCAGGCCTCCTCCCGGCCTCCTCTCAGGCGCGCCTCCTCAGGCCTCCTCCCGGCCTCCTCTCGGGCGCGCCTCCTCCCGGCCTCCTCCCGGCCTCCTCTCAGGCGCGCCTCCTCCCGGCCTCCTCCCGGCCTCCTCCGGCCTCCTCTCAGGCGCGCCTCCTCCCGGCCTCCAGGCCTCCTCCCGGCCTCCTCTCGGGCGCGCCTCCTCCCGGCCTCCTCCCGGCCTCCTCTCAGGCGCGCCTCCTCAGGCCTCCTCCCGGCCTCCTCCGGCCTCCTCTCAGGCGCGCCTCCTCAGGCCTCCTCAGGCCTCCTCTCAGGCGCGCCTCCTCCCGGCCTCCTCCCGGCCTCCTCTCAGGCGCGCCTCCTCAGGCCTCCTCCCGGCCTCCTCTCAGGCGCGCCTCCTCCCGGCCTCCTCCCGGCCTCCTCTCAGGCGCGCCTCCTCAGGCCTCCTCAGGCCTCCTCTCAGGCGCGCCTCCTCTCGGCCTCCTCCCGGCCTCCTCTCAGGCGCGCCTCCTCAGGCCTCCTCCCGGCCTCCTCTCAGGCGCGCCTCCTCCCGGCCTCCTCAGGCGCGCCTCCTCAGGCCTCCTCCCGGCCTCCTCCCGGCCTCCTCTCAGGCGCGCCTCCTCCCGGCCTCCTCTCGGCCTCCTCTCAGGCGCGCTCACCTATCTACTTATACGCAAAAATTAAAATGAAATGGGATAAAGGAGACATATGAGAGAAATGATGGCCTTGCCATTCAGTTTTCAGGCAGACGCATTTGGTTTCATTTCATTTGGTTTCACATTTTGTTTCATTCAGCGCTTACTAGAAAAACCCACAAATGGTCAAGATGAGTACCTACATACGTACGGCCCTTCAGGTATCAAGTGGTTGGTTGCCAACATCACAATAATCTATCTGCATTGATGAATACGTCTAATTGCTGTTGAAAACCACAGCCGAAATGTGTGCACGAACCCTCTTCTCATTTCTATTGAGTCATTTTGCAGGAGTGTCTCTGTCATTTAACCCTCGCATGTGTAGGGGGGGGGTCGGATGGACCCCCCCCCCATGGTTTTTCGCAAATAACTCGCGTAAAAAGCGGCCGATCGCAACGAAACTTTCAGTACCCTCGCATTGATCAATTTTACACCTACCCTGAAAATTTCATGACCCTGACCCAAATGACCTTTGACCTGTGACCTCTTTTCCGAGACCATGTTTGGCCGGAATCGCGGTTTCGCGTATGTCGGCTCGCACTAGCCGCGTGTTTGCAAGCTTTTCGTGGTTTCAAACGTTCAAACATGTGATTTGATGTTACTCCCGTGTGTGTCAAGGTCACCTGAAGGTCAGGTCAGGTCATTGACCTTTGGTGACCTCGGGTGACCTCGGGTCACTTTTTCGAGTTTTACATGTTTCTAGGCTAGTTTTTGGAGCTGAATTCGAATTTAGCAACCATTTGAACATTTACGAAGTAGTTTTGGTGACTTCGTAACATGTTACGAAGCTGTCAGAGGCGGTTGACACGTACTACGAATACCCGTCACGACGCCTACTGGTTGACCTGACCTGACCTGACCCGACCTGGTCTAAATGCTTCAAGACATCATCTGTGATTAAAACTAACACGATATTCGTGATCAGCACCCCAAAAAACCCCTTAGCAGCCACACTTTACGACTTTCTAACAGGTCCCGATTTTCCCGACTTTGGGTCATTGACCTGACCTGGAAGGTCAACCAATGACCTAGGACCTTAAAATTGGGTATCATCGGCTTCCTCTCGTCACGGGCAGCACGCTCGTTTTTTCCGCGAAGCTCTAGCTCGATCAGGGGCCAAACGGCAAGGGGGGGGGGTCCAACCGACCCCCCCCCCTACACATTAGAAGCTGGCAAACGCCGCACACATGCGAGGGTTAAAGCTATTACACCAAAAGCACAGTAGGCTAACCAACCACTCTTTTGCTGGAGTGCCGTACATACGTCCGTAGTAAATGAAAAGATATAAGGCGATCATTCCATGAATTTTTAAATATTGTCAGTAAAGTATTCCTTTGTGTACAATTCTAAGCCACAGCGTCCAAGAGCGTAGTTTTGTGAGTCGCTGCCCCACCGGTCTCCACCTGCCGAGTCCTCCGGAATATGTGACTGGCCGTCTGACGACGTGTCGCTGCCGTCAGGACCCCGCCGGGAAGATCGGCCCGTACGCCTACTCGGGCGACCAGTGGGTCGGCTACGACGACACCGCCATGGTGGCCGCCAAGACCCGGTGGGCCGTCAGCCAGGGCTTCGGGGCCGTCATGGTCTGGGACGTCAGCTATGAGGATGTCAGGTGAGTCAAACGGACAGTCGACATACTGCGCTGTCGACATACTGGGCTGTCGACATACTGGGCTGTCGACATACTGGGCTGTCAACATACTGGGCTGTCGACATACTGGGCTGTCGACATACTGGGCTGTCGACATACTGGGCTGTCAACATACTGGGCTGTCAACATACTGGGCTGTCGACATACTGGGCTGTCGACATACTGGGCTGTCAACATACTGGGCTGTCGACATACTGCGCTGTCGACATACTGCGCTGTTAACATACTGGGCTGTCGACATACTGGGCTGTCGACGTACTGGGCTGTCGACGTACCAGGCTGTCGACATACTGGGCTGTCAACATACTGGGCTGTCGACATACTGGGCTGTCAACATACTGGGCTGTGACATACTGGGCTGTCAACAATAACATACTGGGCTGTCGACATACTGGGCTGTCGACATACTGGGCTGTCGACATACTGGGCTGTCGACATACTGGGCTGTCGACATACTGGGCTGTCGACATACTGGGCTGTCGACATACTGGGCTGTCAGAATACTGGGCTGTCGACATACTGGGCTGTCAACATACTGGGCTGTCGACATACTGGGCTGTCAACATACTGGGCTGTGGACATACTGTGCTGTCAACAAGGGACCCTCTCTCTCTCTCTCTCTCTCTCTCTCTCTCTCTCTCTCTCTCTCTCTCTCTCTCTCTTTCTTTCTCTCTCTCTCTCTCTCTCTCTCTCTCTCTCTCTCTCTCTCTCTCTCTCTCTCTCTCTCCCTCTCTCTCTTTTCATCTCATGTTACCGTTTCACTCACTGTGATAATGTTTCCAGAAATACGTGCGGCGGCGGCGCCTGGCCACTCATGTCCGCCATTGTCGAGAGTCTCGGCTCTGCGGGACCGTCCAACACCACCACCACCAGCACCACCAGCACCACCAGCACCACCACCAGCACCAGCAGCACCACCAGCACCACCGCGCCGAGCCCAACAGAGGGTGGGCCTGCACGTGAGTTCACCGGCCGCCTCCAGCTTTCCCAGGCCAGGGCCGGGCGGAGCCGCGAGCTGTCCTGTTCGAAAACCTACCGGACGCAGCCGAGGCCTAATGGGCGCAGCGATTTGTGATACACTTATCCTCGGGATACTGGCCTTACACATGCAAAAAATTAACAAAATATCTCAAAAACTGCCTGAGATATAGCCATTTGAATGACTAAAAAAGTAGCGACTTTTCTTATGACGTCACAATATTTTCAGTAATTTTGCTTGAAATCAGTCAGGAGTAATATTTATGATTCTTGTCAACCTTTTGCTGACTGAATAGGTATGATCCTTTACGTGACTAAAGTCACTTTAACGTAAAAAAATGTTTTTCGTTGTAAACCGGTACAATTTGATCTTATTTGAACTTCCTGTGACGTCATAGGTCCAAGAAAAATGGTCAAGGAGGTTATTACCTTCAAGTCAATCAATTTTGCACATACCCTGAAAATGTCATGACACTGACCAATATTACCTTTGACCTGTGACCTATGTCTTTAGACCATGTGTGGCCTTGATTCGCGATTCGGCGTATGTCGGCTCATATTATCCGCCCGTTTGCCGTCTTTTTGTGGTTTTTAAACGTAAAAACATGTGAAATGATGCTGGTGCCATGCATTATGGTGGGTGTCAAGGTCACCTGAAGGTCAGGTCAGGTCGCTGACCGTTGGTGACCTTGGTTCACTTTTTAGAGTTTAACATGTAAATAGGTTGGTTTTTGGAGCTGATTTCGAATTTAGCAACCATTTGAACATTTGGAAAGTAGTTTTGGTGCCTTCGGTACCTATATGTAACAAAGCTGTCAGTGGTGGTTAACCCCTACTATGAATACCCGGCAGAACGCCTGCTGGTTTACCTGACCTAACCTGACCCACCTGGCCTGAATTCATGGTACATCATCGGTGATCAATGCTAACATGAAATCCGTAATCAGCACCCCGAAAACCGCTTAGTAGGCTCACTTTACAAAGTTCTGAGCCTGACAGGTCCCGATTTTCCCGACTTTTTGGTCATTGACATGACCTGTAAGGTCAGCCAATGACCTAGGACCCCAGATCTCCCGCTGAGGCCGGCCCGCTGAGGCCGGCCCCGCTGAGGTCGGCCCCGCTGAGGTCGGCCCCGCTGAGGTCGGCCCCGCCCGCTAAGGTCGGCCCCGCCCCGCTGAGGTCGGCCCCTGTGAGGCCCGGAGGTCGGCCCCGCCCCGCCCCGCTGACGGCCGTGGCCCGCTCCCCACAGCGGCGTGCTCGGCTTCCGGCGGCGCTGCGCCGGACCCGCGCGACTGCGCCACCTACGTGCTGTGCGCCGGCGGCGCGGCCCACACGTTCCGGTGCCCGCAAGGCACGCTGTTCGACCCCAGCCGAGGCTACTGCAACTGGGCCAGCCTGGTCAGGTGAGACGCGGCTGGCTACCGGCGGACCATCAGCCCAGTCACCGGCCCGGCCCGCCTGCAGGCTGTAATACCAACCAGTCACGGCTGGGCTTGACTGATCCTGGCTGTGCTGTGCTGTGCTGACTCAGAGTCAGTCAGGGCTGTGCTGTGCTGTGCTCTGCTGACTCGGAGTCAGTCAGGGCTGTGCTGTGCTGACTCCACTGAACTCTATAATGTGGAAGGCGCATCGGCCGCCAGATGGTGTCCAACGGTGCCGCCCTGTTGCGCAATGCGCAGACCAGGAAGCGGCCGCCGCCTGTGTTGGGGAATAGGGAATTCGGGACCTCGATTTACGTTTGCGGTCGCTGCATCCGTTACGTTCAAGCTATGTGGACACGGAACCCGGCATCTTACGCAGAATTGAGTGGGGAACAAGATGAAATCCTAAAAAATCCTTAGATACAAGGAACTAATACGTTAAACCCTTATAAGTCAATGGGGAAATATGAAAATTGCTATTTTGGCGCCGAGAATGATCTGAAACTATCTCAAGCATATAGAATCATGATTTCATGCACTCTTTGCAAGGTTCTATGCTTCATATTTGCATTGTTGCCCTTGCGTGACGTCATTTGTGACGTCACAAGGGTCACATTTTTTTCAATAACTCCCGATCAAATTGAGCTAGCGAGTCGGGAAAGCCACCAATGGACTCAGGAAGACCTGCCAAATCGAATGATATGCGACATGACCTCTTTCGACCAACTTCGTGACCTGGGGGTGCTGACCTGACCTTGACCTGAGGTCAACACCCTTAGTTGACCTGACCCGAACAAAAAGTATATCACTCGATGCGCCTGAGCTAGCTGAACACGATGATGCCAAAATCGCGGCTCCACGGTCATTTTTGGCGAAGCTATTTACCAAAAGTCGAACCCGTGCCTTAGATCACTTGACCTGACCTCAGAGGTCACCGGTTGACCTGAGATCCTTACAGCGGGTTCCTACCAGTCACTCTTTATTATATTTTGCCGCATACGACCACTTTACCGCTTAATTCTAGTTTAATTAGCGGCGCATTAGCGAGGTGGGTTCAGTCAACCCCCTCGGCCGGGGCAAATGTAGGTCCGGCGAGTGAACTTGAGGAATTCTGAAGATACGATCGTGTTCCCCATTCAATTCTACGTAAGATGCCGGGTTCCGTATCTACGTAACTCGAACGTAACGGATACGGCGGCCGCAAACGTAAATCGAGGTCCCGAATTCCCTATTCCTCAACACAGGCGGCGGCCGGTTCTTGGTCTGCGCAATATGGCCGCCACCGTTAGACACTACGGCCAATAGGATTGAAGCGGCAGTGCTCCCCTGTGGCTGACTCTCAGTCGCCTCATGTCAGTCCAGTGCCGACAGGTTACGAAGCTCTGCTACGTCATTAGTCTCAAAAGATCACAAAGCCATCACAATAAATGACCACCTGGGAGTGGGACTAATGGAGCGGGCGGGCGGGCGGGCGCGCCCAATGTGACACGCGCCGCTCCGACGCCGCTGTCCGCTGACGGTGCTCTGCGCTGCCCGGCAGGTGCTCGGCGGCTCCGGAAGGGGGCGCCACTGCCACCGTGAAGCCGAGCACGGCGGCGTCCGTGCCCGCTCCGCCGGCGCCGACCTCGACTCCCGCGCCGAGCCGACCGTGTAAGTGACACGCCCCCCACCCCGGCCCGACAATAAACGCAGCCGCCGTAAACTCAAACACGGGAAATGTCTATTGTCAGTGGTCAGTAAATGGAGCAGCGGGCGGGTAGATGCTATACACTACATACTACACGACTAGCAGGGCTGCAGCGGGCAGCCCTCACTGCAGCCACCAGGAGTCGGCCGAGGCCGCGGGCCACTCACCCGCCGCTGACACAGAGACACCCCTGTGCCGCAGTCACGTGTCCCAGCGCCGACGGCTGGTTCGCCGACCCGGAGGATTGCCACCGCTTCTACAAGTGTCTGAGCGGCGCGGCGCACCGGGCCGCCTGCCCGGCCGGCACCGGCTGGAACCAGGCCATCTCCAGCTGCGACTGGGCCGCCCGCGTCGGCTGCGTCTAGCCGCTCGGCCCGCGTCGGCTGCGTCTAGCCGCTCGGCCCGCGGCGGCTGCGGGTAGCCGCTCCGCAGGGGTTGGCTGCGCGACTACGCTAAGTGAGCAGACGGTGTGATTCCGTGGGATATGAACGTAACACGACCTTACTGCCGTCATGGTAATAAATGTGAGCCAGACGCCTCATCTCTGTATATCAAACGGTTATCCCATGCTTTCCAGTATGATTATATGGCAAAGTGTTGTGATTCGTGCCACTGCGACGTAAAGCGGCTGCTGCTTTTGTCTTCCGAAGTTCGCAAGGAAGCGACAATGTAGGGCAATGTTACGCTGAGGTGATGTCATTGCAGTGCTCAAGGCAAGCAGATCTTTTGCATTGCAGATAACGGACTGATTACAGATTAGACTTTGCGCCACCTTGTTTATTTTGCGCAGCTATTACACAGTTTCTGTTACAGCGTGCAACAAATTTGCGGATGAAATCGTACGACTGCAAGGCACTTTTCGTCAATTTCGTTAATTGACCTGTTGTAATGCGTGTGTGCGTATGAACAGCAGATAATACACATTGAACTATGATGTGCCGTTTTAGTATCTTCCTTTACGAAAAATTATGAGTGACTGGCCTTGGTCACGCTTTTGATAGGCTTAATATCTCAGCAGCCTCTGCGCCCATTTACCTGCAGAGGCCTTGTTTTTGCCGGGTAATTTCATTTCTGCTGCGTACCAAGTAGGTAAGTATTGCGGACACACCGGCTCTGCCACAGTGCCCGAGCCTGGCCGCCCCCCCCCCCCCAGTGCCCGAGCCTCGCCGGCCTCCCCACGGTACCCGAGCCTCGCCCCCCCCCCCACAGTGCCCGAGCCTCGCCGCCCCCCCCCCCCCACAGTGCCCGAGCCTCACCCGCCTCCCCACAGTGCCCGAGCCTCGCTGCCCCCCCCCCCCACAGTGCCCGAGCCTCACCCGCCTCCCCACAGTGCCCGAGCCTCGCCGACCTCCGCCTACGGCTGCTCGGCACCATCGACGTGGAACCTGCGCAGCTGCGCGACGGTGACGTCGTCGAGACCCAGGTTGGTGGCTTCAGGCGACTTCAGGGTGGTAGTCACAGCAGGTCACAGGTCAAAGGCAGGGGTGGATTTATTTGTTTTTTATTGGGGTTGCACAGCCCTGAAAGGGCGCCCAAAGCGGTTCCGAGGGGCGCAATAGTCCGGAAGTGGGCGCCACCAGGTACGGTCGTAAACTTGGCGTGGGGGGGGGGGGGCGAATTGGCGAATTGGCCCTGTAGACCCTCGCTGGGGGGGCGGTGTGTTAGCTTAACCCGCGTACCGCGGAGGGGGGAGGGGCGAATATCCGCCCCCCTCCCCCTGAAGTTTTTCGTAAGTAGAGGAAATCTTCTGAAACCAGTATGAGACCTATGAGACCCTGATATAAGCCCGGCGTAAGATCATTTAAGGCCAGTATTGAGATTGACCCTCATAAACCGGGCGAGACCTCGCACAGCAGTATGGGTCTTTGAACTCCAACGTGGGTCTTACGAGACCTGCCTGAGCCATCAGAGGCCAGTGCGGTCCCGGGGTCATCAAAGGCCAGTGCGGGGTCGTCAAAGGCCAGTTCGAAACCTCTGAGGTGGTGTGAGCCCTTGAGGCCAGCGTTGGTCCTTGAGAGGTCAATGTGGGACCCCTTAACTGGTATGGGCCCTAAGAGACATGTGTGGTGCCAATGCGCCCCAAAATAGACACAACTAACGACATGGGGCTCTCAGAGACTAGCAGCGGCCCTTAAAAACCTGCACAGGCCAAACAGATCGACAGGGGCCCTCCGAGATCGGCAGAGAATAAGAAGATAGCATGAGACGCCTATGATGGGCAGGCCCGGGCTCTCAAAGACCTAAATGGAACTATCAGAGACCAGGGACCCTTGGCAGCAGACATGGGCCCTCAGAAACCGATGCGACCCCGATATGGTAATAACTATATGGTAATAACTATATGGTAATAACTAGTTAGATTAATGCCGGCCCGCTGCGACGAGATAACGGCCCTCAAATTCCGAAATTCCGACATGGCCATGGGGACCAACAGAGGCTGACAGGGAACCTTGGAGGACGGCATGAAACGCCAAAAGTTCTTCCTTGGACCCCAGAGACTAAAGATGGGACTCTCAGAGTCTGGTGCGGGGCCCTCTGAGGCCTGTTTTGGGCCACCAGGGTCCGGTTCGGTCCATCAGATGCCGGTTATGGCCCTCAAAAGCCGGTTTTGGACCCTGAGTGGCCACTGGCCAGTACTGGCCCTCCAAAACCAGTTGGTCATCAGAGGCCAGCCCAATATGATCCCTTACAGGCCAGTGTGGAGCTCTCGGAGGTCAATGTGGGCAGTCAGAGCAGAGCCCAGTGCGAGGCACCCAAAGTTCAATCTTGAGCCCCCAGCGACCGGAGAGGGTTCATCAGAGGCTAGTGTGGGTCCCTCAGAGGAGCTCGATTCGGGGCCCTCAGAGGTCGGTGTAGGGCCCTCAAAGGCCAGTATTGGCCCTCAAAGGCCTGTATGGGGCCCCCAGGCTCAGAGGCCGATGTGGGCCCTCAGGGACCAGACTAACCTGGCACCCCAGAGACCATAATAGGGTCATCAGTGGCGATGTAGAGACCCCATAGACCGGCTGGGGCCCATTGATGCCAGTTTGGGGCCCTCAGAGTCCAGTGTGGGGCCTGTTATAAGCGACAGTAGGGCTCCCGCTTGCATTGTGTCTCGAACAAGACTGGTCCACATTCCAACCGCGCCCGCTGACCCCAGCCGTCGGCCCATGCGCCGGCGGGCAAGTCATCGCAGAGGCGGCTCCAGGGAGACAATCGAGGAGCACACTACCACAGGGCCCCTAAACACCGTCATGGGTCCTCAGAGGCCGGCATAGAGCCTTCAGAACTCAGAAGCCAGTACGGGGCCCTCAGAGGCACCCAAGGGACAAGGGCCAGCCTTGGGTGTCAGTGACAGAAATGGGGTTATCAGCAGCCGGTGTGAGACATTTAGAGGCCGGTTTGGGGCCCTCAGAGGCCAGTTTGGGACCCTTAGAAGCCAGTTTAGGGCCCTCTGGGCTCTGAGACCAGTGCAGGGCCTTCAAAGGTCAGTTTGGAACCATTAGAGGCCGACGTGGGTCCTCAGAGGCCAGTGTGATTTCTACAGGCCAACGTGGAGCCCTCAGAGGTGTCAGTATGGGGCCCTAAAAGACCGAACATAGCGTCCTCAAAAGCCAGGATGGGCCCTCAGAGGCCAATGTTGGTCCTAAGAGACCGGCATCGGGCCTTCAGAAGCCAGTACGGGCCCTCAGAAGTGCCCAAGGGTTAGTCTTTGTCCGCCAGAGACAGAAATTGGGCCATCCGAAGCCACGGTGTTGGGCCCTAGGAGGCCAGTTTGGGCCGTCAGAGACCAGTTTGGACCCTCAAAAGACCAGCGTGGGTCCGTACCGGCAGTGTGAGGCCCTCAGAGACCAGTACAGAGCCTTCAAAGGGCAGTTTGGAACCATCAGAGGCCGACGTGGGCCCTCACATGCCGGTGTGGTATTTTACAGGCCAGCGTGGAGCCCTCAGAGGTCAGTGTGGGGCCCTAAAAGACCAGCATGGGTCGGTGTTGGACCCCAGAGGTCAGCATAGGGCCCTCAGAGGCCGATGTGGACCCTTAGAGACCGGCATCGGGCCTTCAGAAGTCAGTACGGGCCCTCGGGGACACCCAAAGGCCAGTCTTGGGCCCCCAGAAAAAGAAATGAGGCCATTAGCGGCGTGGACCCCCAGAGACCAGTTTGGGAGCCCTCGAGACCAGTACAGGGCCCTCAAAGGCCAGTTTGAGGCCCTCAGAGGTCGATGCGGGCTCTTAGTGACCGGCACCCAAAGGTCAGTCCTGAACCCCAGAGATAGAAATGAGGCCATCAAGAGATCAGTGTGGGGCCCTCAAAGCCGGTTGGGGGACTCCTGATGCCGCTTTAGGGCCCTCAAGGGCCAGTGGAGGGCCCCGAGAGGTCGATGTGGGCCCTCATCGGTCAAGGTGGGCCCTTGAAGGCCACTGAAGTGCCCTCAGAAGTCAGATACTCAAAGACAGGTATGGGGGCTGTTACATAATACCTGGCGTTGGTTTCTTGAGCCTCGTGACAATCGGGTAAGAGCCAGGGCCCCTACGCCCATCGGGGCCCATCGGTTGTTTAAGGAGGCAAATTATATGATGGCCCCTGATTTGTCTTTGGGGGGCCATGGCCCTGATGCCCCCCTGCGACCTCCACTGGGCACCACCCCCACCCCCCACTGAGCGGTGAGCGGCGCACCAGGAATCGAAATCCACGATTTTTTTAACTGGTCATTTTTGCATGTCCGACAGCTCTGTACGGCCTTGTGACAGCTCAAGCTCCTGAGAGTGAGAGGAGGGTAGTACCTACATTAGAGGGGGCGGCGATGGCATTTGCACTTGAGGCGGCAGCGCCTACACTTAGAGGGGGCGGCACCTACATTTTATGGGCAGCACCCTAACTTGAGGGGCGGCACCCACGCATGGGGGGGGGGCGGCATCTATCTACATGTGAGGGAAATGCACCTTCATTTCAAGGGGTGGCATCTACACTTAGGGGGTGGCACCTACATTCGAGGGGGCTGCACTGCAACTAGGCCTTAGGGGGCGGCAACTACACCCTAGGGGGTGCCATCTACATTCGAGGGGACGGCACCTACATTTTATGGGATGACCGATGACACCTATGCATAAGTGGCCGGGGCCAACATTTGAGGGGGCGGCGCGGCACCTTCATTCGAGGGGGCGGCACCTGCAGTCGAGGAGGGCTGGCACCTACATTCGAGGGGGCGGCACTAACATTTGAGGGGGCGGCACCTACATTCGAGGAGGGCCGGCATCTACATTCGAGGGGGCGGCACTAACATTTGAGGGGCGGCACCTACATTCGAGGAGGGCCGGCATCTACATTCGAGGGGGCGGCACTAACATTTGAGGGGGCGGCACCTACATTCGAGGAGGGCCGCCATCTACATTCGAGGGGGCGGCACTAACATTTGAGGGGGCGGCACCTACATTCGAGGGGCGGCATTTAGGTACATTTGAGGGGCGGCACCAACATTCGAGGAGGGCCGGCACAACATTCGAGGGGGCGGCACTAACATTTGAGGGGTGGCAACTGCATTCGAGGAGGGCCGGCACCTACATTCGAGGGGGCGGCACTAACATTTGAGGGGGCAGCACCTACATTCGAGGGGGCGCACTTACATTCGAAGAGGGCCGGCATCTACATTCGAGGGAGGGGGCGGCACTAACATTTGAGGGGGCGGCACTTACATTCGAGGGGGCGGCACCTACATTCGAGGGGCGGCATTTAGGTACATTTGAGGGGCGGCACCAACATTCGAGGGGGTGGCACCTACATTCGAGGGGATGGCGCCTACATTTAATGGGCGGCGCCTACATTCGAGGGGGCGGCACCTACATTCGAGGGGGCGGCACTTACATTTGAGGGGGCGGCACCTACATTCGAGGGGGCGGCACCTACATTCGAGGGGCGGCACTTACATTCGAGGGGGCGGCACCTACATTCGAGGGAGCGGCACCTACATTTGAGGTCTGAGGAGGCGGCAACTACACTAGATAGTTGAGGGGTGACTATTGCCTACATGATGGGTAGGGCTCTTTTGAAAGATGGTGCCAAGTCAACGGGTGGCATAGAGTTTTGGGATGGCTCAGGGTTATGGGGGCGGCACCATTCGAGTCGCCCGCCGATTTATTTCAGTTGTAAAGTTGGGGTTGCACAAACCGATGTTGGGGTTGCACAATTCAAAGTTGGGGTTGCACGTGCAACCCCAAGTTAATATAAAAATCCACCCCTGGTCAAAGGTCATTTGGGTCAGGGTCATGAAATTTTCAGGGTAGGTGTATAATTGATCAACGCAAGAGTACTGACAGTTTCGTTGCGATCGGCCGCTTTTTACGCGAGTTATTTGCAAAAAAAAACCTTAGGAGGTTGAATCCCCCCCCCCCCTGTGCCGATGAGGTTTAAAAACATGAGGCTAAAGCAGTCTAGCATGACTGCAAGAAAAAGCATAAAACCTACAGCCCATGTGCGAATGCGGGTACCCCGACTGTCTCTGCCAGACCAGTTAGGGTATATACAGGGTGATCGAAAAAAAGTGTCACCCCTAATTTAAAAGCCATATAACTCGCGGTTGGTTGGTCGTCGACTTTGCGCCAGGCAGCATTGGAAAGAGCATACAATTTCCTTTCGAATGGATGTAAATATGCATGGTTTATGCCGCAAACGAAGATGTAGCTATTCAAAAAGTATGTTAAGGACGCAATTTGGCGTGTTCAAAAGTTTGGTTGTGCAAATTTGTACTGGCCTCCAAAAAGTCCTGACCTAAACCCGATGGACTTTTTCGTATGGGGAGAACTGCAGAGGCTCGTGTACCTCGGCGTGAAGATCCGTGATCTAGACCACCTGAGAGAGCGGCTGCAGGTGTGTTGGGCTAAGATCTCCCAGCGTCAGGTGATAAATTGGCAATCGAGGCCTTCCCAAAACGCCTGGAGGCGTGCAACGCCTGCGGTGGCGGTCGGTTCGAGCACCGACTCGACTTCGAGTGAAGACGAGTCTAAGGTCAGCTGAGAAACAGTCTGCAGTGAACAACATAAACTCCATGTGTAATGTGTAAGGTGTGGGTCATGTTGAGTTACGATACTCATTGTTCTCGTTCAGCGGTGTCCGATCCCGTTCGGTGAATTTCGTTTCACGTGAAAACCGCACATTGACTGGTTTTTGAGCCCATGGGGACATGATTTGGAATATAAAACAATCATGAATACATTCAATTGAAAAGAAATTGCCTGCTCTTTCCGATGCTGCCTGGTGCGAAGTCATCCGACCTACCAGTCGCGAGTTATGTAGATTTTAAGTTAGGGGTGACACTTTTTTTCGATCACCCTGTACTATATTACTTACATTAGTCAGGCTAACTGCTAAGAAGAAAGCGTGACACCGTTAAAACAAACGTCTGTTTTCTGTGTGGTGTGTCACATCTGCGCTTTAACCCGCGCACCGACGGGGGTCTGCGCCAACTTAGTACCGACGGGGGGGGGGCGGATGACCGCCCCCCCCCCCCTGAGATCTCGAGAACGAAGCAAGATAGCGACAAGCGGTAAACGGCATCGGATACGCACGGACAAGGTCTACAATTTTTACTAAGGTCATTTTCAGGTCAGGTCAAAGATGACGTCACAGGGGTCGAAAAAGTCAAAATGCACTGAAAATAAATTAACACTCGCGTGCCGGTGACACGAAAAAAAGCACCAATGAGAGGCGTTTTGGTAGGGTGTAACACAACTCAACTGTGTAACTGTGGGGTGTAACGCCGAAGAATGGTGCAATTACTCGGTGTTCAAAATCAACACCGACAATTAACACCAATGCCACCTCAGACCAACCGACGCTACGGATAAATAACACCACCATTTGGTGTCAACACCCCGTGACAGAGACGTTATATCGCATACGCCACACAATGGTGTAGCTCCCAGTTCATTGATCTCTAAACGGTGTTACTAGCACCGTTACCATGGATCGGATATGGCCTTGGATTCAAGGTCAGCCGGCCGCCGGCCAGCGCGAGCGGCTGCGCGTGCACATGCGTAAATTCAAATGAACGGCGGCGTGTTGATTCGCGCTTCAGTTTGAGTCGAGTGATGCGGGGCTGTGTGGAGACTGGAGGTGGTGTGAGAATCAGGGCTGCGGAGTCGGAGTCGGGGTCGGAGTCGGAGTCGGTCGGAGTCGACAGTTGTGACCGGAGTCGGAGTCGGAGTCGGAGTCGCTTTTAGAAACCCGATCCGGAGTCGGAGTCGGAGTCACCGAAAATCTGTCGACTCCGCAGCCCTGCTAGGTCTGCGGAGTCGGAGTCGGGAGTTGGAGTCAGTCGGAGTCGACAATTCTGCCCGGAGTCGGAGTCGGAGCTGGTTTTTGAAAGCCGGAGTCGGAGTCGGAGTCGGAGTCGCCGAAAATCCATCGACTCTGCAGCCCTGTGTGAGATAAATAAGTGATAAATAAGTGTGATAAATAAGTGTGATAAATAAGTGTGATAAATAAGTGTGATAAATAAGTGTGAGATAAATGTCTGGTCTGGTATGTTGTCAGCAGAGTCCGGTGACCACCCGTGCACTTGAGAAAGCGCCACTCACAGTTGCCGCATTTTTTGTTAATAACATTTGTTTATTGCTCGTCTCGGACGTTACAAAATAAATTGTCTTTATTTAAGGAATGTTTGCTTTGTATGGGGTCTAGGCAAGCCACAGTATACCCATATGGACTTGTCACATATGTTCACACAGACCCATGCACACGTATATATATATATATATATATATATATATATATATATATATATATATATATATATATATATATATATATATATATATATATATATATATATATATATATATATCTTCTTTTAGACAAAGACCATTAAACGTAATAGCACTTTCACATTTCGAAAGCTTTGTTTGTGTTTTTATGATCTTATTGACTATTTTCTTGCTGTTTTCGTCAATACGATGTATCAGATCGGCAAAGTTCATGTAAAAATATTCGTTAAAGTTCGACGCGTTTCGAATGTATTATACATTCATTTTCAAGTACACTGTGAGACACTCGTTCAAATAATGCGTACATGGACACGTTTGAAAAACAATATACAGGTCACGAGTAAAATCATAAATAACACTTTCAGTTTCAGCGCGCTATACTACAACAGTAAATATGATCACGTCACACATAGCGCTAGTCGGGTTGGGTTGCTTGTGTTGGTGTTGTTCTGCGTGTTTGTGGGTGTGATGTGTGCTGCATTGTACCCCAGAGAGCCAGTTTTTCTAGGCGTGCGTTTTTCTGTTCATTGATGCTTGGTGTGTGGTCTCTGATGTGTATGGCCTCTGTGATCTCTACGCGTCTGGGGTCACGGTTGGAGTGGATGATCGACGTGTTTTCTACCAGGTGTTCTCTTGTCAGTCTAATGTTGTGTTTCTCCAGCATGTGTGTCTTGATTGCTCCCTCCTGTTTGTGCATGGTCAGACGACGAGACAAAGTGGTGCATGTGTATCCAACGTAGCTGATGTTCTGAAGCCTGCAATCTTCAGAGGGACAGTCAAATTGGTACACTACGTTGGTACGCATGAGCCGCTTAGTCTCAATCGGGTTGTTTTTCATGACCAGATGTTTCGTCTTTGTGCTCTGATAGTAAATGTGGAGCATGAGTTTGTCAGACTTGTCCTTGCATTCTACGTTTTTCGTAATGATGTGTTTAAGTATCCGCTCGTCTTTCTCATATTCTGTGTTCATGAAGTTGCGGTAATATAGGTGGTGTGATGTGCCCTGCAACTCCTGCATGTTTGTGTCGTTGTATTTTGTGTCAAGTTGTCGTTGGATTTCTGAGTCTATGTCTCCATTGCTGTAACCATTGTTAACTAGGAGCTGTTTGAGGCGCATAAACTCTTCGTGCATGCTCTTGTTGGTGGAGCAAGTACGGATTGCCCTTTTGACAAATGCTCGGATCACACTGGTCTTGTACCTACTCGGGCATTCGCTGTTAGCGTTAAGTGTTTGGCCTGTGTTGGTGGGTTTGCGGTACACACTTGTGTGATACTGGTTTGCACCTCTTTCTACGAGCACGTCAAGGAAGGGCAAAACATCGTCGCGACTTAATTCGTAAGTGAAGGTCAGTACGGAGTTCGATTCGAATTCGTTCACAAGTTTCAGCAAATGCTCACGGTCGTTTACATCCACAAAACAGTCGTCTACATATCGCACGTAAGTGCTCGGGGCGATGTCGGGGTCGCTGAGGACATGATTTTCGACGTGCGCCATGTAAAAGTTGGCAAAGAGGGGTCCCAAGGGTGACCCCATGGCCACGCCTTCCTTTTGGACATACAGTTGTCCATCTGGTCCCCTGAATGGTGCATCTTTAGTACATGCTTTGAGGAGTCTTTCAAGGATATTTCTAGACAAGTTTAGAGCAGGAAGGCCATTGCTACGTTTCTCATACACTTCATCTAAGATAATATCGATCGTTTCGTTGATTGGAACATTCGTGAACAAAGATTCGACGTCGATGGATGCAAGAATCCCTCCTGCCTCTGGCTGTTTCGCACGAAGGATATCTAAAAACTCATCGGCAGAATTGATGCAAAATTTGGCAGGTATGTATGGTTTTAACAGCTGATTGAGTCTCTTGGCTAGCTTATATGTGGACGTGCTCACCTGTGATATGATGGGCCTTAGAGGGTTGCCCATCATATATATATATATATATATATATATATATATATATATATATATATATATATATATATATATATATATATATATATATATATATATATATATATATATATATATAAATTCATCGAGCTGCAGCTACACCAAACACCGGTGTATCTCCTTCACAACACCGGAAGAGGGTGTACCCAATTGGCTACTAACACCACACATTGGTGTAAGGGTATTTGTTTTGTACCCGTAAAGAAGGTGCAAATTAATGGTGTAGCACCTTTTTATGGTGTAAAGACGTCGTGTAGCACCACAAACTGGTGTACTTACAGTGATTTAACGCCATACGCCAGTGTATGTGCCTGGTGTTACACCAGGATTCAGTGTATGCTTACACCAAAGCTTGGTGTTGAAACTACACCGGTGCAGGTGCTCAAAAACGGTGGGGTGTAAACATTTCCTAAAAAGGTGTAAACACCAGGAGCGGGTGTGAATTTATTTTCAGTGTGGCGGCGCTAGATATGGAGAGGGTTTTTCTCGAATAACTTTCGAAGTAGTCAAGATAGGAACAAACTAAGGGCATCATCGTGATCCTCTCGTCAATCCGCATCGAATGATATATATGTTGACCTCGAAAGGTCAAGGTCAAAGGTTGACCTCAGGTCACGTGACCTCGAGGTCATCATGTATATCAGGGGTCGGCAAATGGTGGGGCATGCCCCCTTTGGGGGTAATGGAGCCCTTTCGGTGGGGGTAATGAGTGATTCTGAGAAAACCTATCTTTTTAGAGTTAGTGGCTCCATTGATGGAACCATCGTGACTGTTGCATCCTAAGATTAGCCCAGGTCAAAGGCAAAGCACACATTGATTAGATACCAATTTTCACATAGCTGCTCGCCTCACCATCTCACCACTGCTCCGTACAGTCGTACAAAAGCACCTGCAATTTTTAACCGTCGCCCGTCTGTTGGCGTTTCCACAGCCGCTAACGTAAGGGGGAGGAGTCGATCGGACCCCCACGACCTCTCGGACTCTGAGATGGAGCTATGCATAAAAAACGAGCGTATTACCCGTGACTATAGGAAGCCGCTGCTGCCCATTTTTGAGGTCCTTGGTCATTTCGTCTCATTCAGGAGGTCAAATGTCGAGAAAATCGGGACCCGCTATAACTCCTTGTCATGAGATTTTATGGCTCAAGATGATCTCCAGAAAAAGCTCATAAGCCAATAATCATTATGTATAGGTCCAGAGGCCAGTTTTACCGACAGAAAAAAAACCGCCTGCCGGAATTTTTCGCCTAAAGACCGCTTCACATACGGAGCGTAAACGGTAAAGCCCTATCCACTTACATGCTCATCGCGCTTACGTATGTGAGTATGTGAAGCGGTTTTTAGGCAAAAACTCCGGCAGGCGGCTATTTTCTGTTGGTAAAACTGGCCCTCAGGTTTTCCGGGCAGGTAAAGAAAAAAAATGATTGGCTCGAGGGTACAATTTGGTCGTGATCCAACGGCTTTTACGTGAGCTTTTAACGAAAAACCACCCGCCGCCCCTATATGTACGAGGGTTAAATGGGATATATTAAATGCTTTGTGGAGGAAGTGTCATGTTTTAAATTTGATGCATCGGAAATGCAGAAATACCCAAAGAGTTCCAGAAAGGTATGGAATTTCAGTAAACTTGGTTGTGTCAGCAATGGGGTCTGGTAGGTGGGGGTAATGGCCCTGCCTGGCGCCTAAAAAGGGGGCACAACCCCGAATGACCTGCCGATCACTGATGTATATCATTCGATGCGTCTTGACGAGCTGAACACAATGAGACCATCCGCGTGGCTGTATCTTGTTCCTGTAAGGAGTTATTGGCAAAAAAACCTTTGGTGACCTTTGATGACGTCACATGACCTTACAGCTGCCCAACAGCAAAACAGACCTCAAGGTAGTGAAGGTTGATCGTATGTGAAGTCATGTATGGTATATGGGGCCATTCCGACCCGTTTTAAAGGTAAAAACAGGGAGTTGATTTTTCCCCCATTGACTTATAATGGGGAGGTCGCGAAATTGACCTGACCTTAGGTCACCGACATCAAAATTCCGAGATATACAAATTGTAGCTACTAATGACTTAATAACATCCTGCGACTTTCAAAGGCCTCCGACATCTACTGTAGCTCTGGCACGGTGACAAAGTTGCAAAAAAGTGACTTGAGGTTGGGTCATTCAAAGTGACCTGGTGACCTGACCTTAAAAGTTAGGAGGTTCAAACTTGCACACCATGTGTAAAATTGATAAGAGAATAGTCATACCAAATTTCCCGCTATCCGCGAAAAACCTCAGGGGGGGGGCGGATATCCGCCCCCCCCCCCCGTCGGTGCGCGGGTTAAGAATGAGCCATTCCTTCCTGCCATTGTTGGTTTACTGTTTTTTTTTTTAAATATTTTTGTTGCCTGACCCGGGCTTTTGTCGTTAGTAGCACACATTCATACTGGGTTAGTACACTATACACACGGCAGTGGTACGAATCGTTTTCGGCACCAGCTACGCGGGACAGCCTTGGCCGCACGCTTCCTGTCACGCACCCCAGCTGTGGCACCGCACTTGTGCGCACGCTGGGGCTATCCCGATTTCTCGGGCCCGGCAGGTCAGAGGGCTGTTCCCAAAGTAATCTTGGCTGCTCCGGGACATGAAGCGAGGCCGTGCCCTCGGGACATGTCACCGGACCGAAGGATCTGTTTAAAGGCGGATCAGGCCCGTGTACCTGCGGCCGGGGGCGCTGGCTGGCACAGCGGTAATCCCCACGACCGAGCGAGCACTCCCCAGTTACTGCCATCTCCTGGGTAGGAGCCGGCCGAGGAAAACGCTGCCAGAGGTCAGCTTTGATCCAAGGACCCACACCAAACGTGAACGCACTTGCCAACTGCGCCACAAGGGTGGTCTGTTGGTATACTGTTACCTTATGAATCAGTTTCCAATATTTGTGGAACACGATAAACTGACAGGATTCTCTACCAAGCGAGCTCGTCACTTTCCTCGGTGCCTTTTTTAGCGCGGGGCTGCCGGTGTTCCCGTTGCGTGCCGACGGCCACGCGATGCACTCGCCGGTCGCGAGCGTCGAACAGGATAATTCCGGCCCGTCCCGGCGCCGAAACCAGCCGCGGTGCCGGTGTCGCAGCGGCTCCTCCTTTCACGTGTCGGGGTCCGTGGCAGTGAGGTTTCCGAGCCCGTGTCAGTGAGAGCTCGGAGCTGGCTGCCATCGACCGCCCAGCGTTAGCGCCCGTGAGCGCCTGTGTCGGTGATAGAGACAGTGTCAGTGACATAGACAGCCTGTGTCGGTGATAGAGACAGTGTCAGACACAACACCTGTGTCAGTGACAGCGTCTGTGTCGGCGACAGCCTGTGTCGGTAACAGCCTGTGTCGGTGACAGCCTGTGTCGGTGACAGCGCCTGTGTCGGTGACAGCGCCTGTGTCGGTGACAGCCTGTGTCGGTGACAGCCTGTGTCGGTGACAGCCTGTGTCCGTGACAGCGCCTGTGTCAGTGACAGCGCCTGTGTCGGTGTCCGCTCCTGTGTCGCCTGCGTCCGGGCCCGGGCTCGCAATGGCCCTGTGGTTGTGCCTGCTGGCGGCCGTCGCCCTGCCGGCCACCGGCAGCGCTCAGGCGCTCTTCTCCTCCTCAGCCGTCTGCTACACAAAGTCGTTCAGCTTCGGCGTGTGCGTGTCACCGAGCCAGTGTCAGGTGCACGGGGACGGCTCCAGCCGCTGCTCTGCCGACCAGATCTGCTGCACCCGCGACCAGGTGCAGCCGCAGACGACCAGCACGACCAGCACGACGGCCGAGCCGCCGGCCCAGCTGGTGGCCGACTGCGGCCTGGCGCACCCCAACACCTTCCTGCTGCGCTCGCGGCGGGCGCTCACCTCGCCGGCCGAGTTCGGCCGCCACCAGACCGAGCCGCACGCGCTGCTCGCGCCCACTGAGAGCGGCTCGACAGCGCCTCACGACGACATTGTCGGCCTGCTGGTCTCCGGGGGCGCCGCTGGGGAGGCCGCCGGAGCCTCTGGGCCGCCGTCTGGCGAGAGCGCACACGCTGCCGACGGGCCGTCACAGGCGGCGGTGCTGCTGATCAACAGTGAGGCGGCCGTCGCCGAGCATACCAACGCCCACGGCGGTGTCGAGCTCGCCGACCAGTACCCGATGAGGAGACACTCCAACGGACACATCAACGGACACACGAACGGACACACGAACGAGCACGAGGAGGGGAGCTCGGGCGGGCCCACGGCGGCGGAGTCCTGGAGCGCACCGAGCGGCGCCGAGGCGGCCGACACGGAAACAACTGCCGTCCCCGCCAGCACGTCCATGTCGGACTCGGGCGACTACAGACTGTCCACGGCATCCCCGGACTGGCCAGACACCCTGCCCTCGGCAGTTCCGGATTGGCCAGACACACTGGCCTCAGCGAGCCAAACCATCGGACGACCGGCAAAGTCGCTGCAGGCCTTGGGCGAGGGCGAGACGAAGAGTTATGGAAAAACGCCGGTGGTGATCGATGCCGACGAAACAACCAAATCGTACGAACTCGAGGACCCTACGACTGAAACCCCGTTAGAGTATTTTCAGCTGAGCTCTGGCCTTGACTACTCGACAGGCGAAGCAGAGTCTCAGGAGCTGTCCACAGAGACCGTGCCAGTGTCACCCGGCACTGAGCCGAGCCCGACCTCGGCCGCCTCCGACACTGCTGACCTGGCCGGACAGGCTGGGCCGGACGCGCTCGGTGGGGAGGAGGCGCCGACGGCGGACGCGCACGGCGAGCGCGCCACCGTGGGCCGCTGGCCGTGGATGGCGCTGATCGGCGACTCGGACCAGCCGCCGGCGCAGCGCTGGTTCTGCACGGGCGCGCTGATCGCGCCCAGCGCCGTGCTGACGGCGGCGCGCTGTGTGGCCGACCGCTCGGCCGGCTCGCTGCTCGTCCGGCTGGGCGAGTACGACCTGTCGCGCACCGGCGACGGCCGCGTCACGGAGGTGGCCGCCGCCGCCGTCACGGCGCACCCGCAGTGGCGCACCGGCCGCCACGACCTGGCGCTGGTGCGACTGGCGCGGCCGGTGGCGTTCAGTACCCGGGTGCGGCCCGTGTGCCTGCCGCCGCCGGCCGGCGCCGACCTCAGCGGAGCCGGCGCCGAGCTGGCCGGCTGGCGCCAGCTGCGCCGCCCACCGGCCGGCCGGCACCAGCTGGCACAGGCGCACCTGCACCTCCTCGGCCGGCACGAGTGCGAGCAGAAGTACGCCGACTGGCCAGAGCTGAACGCCACCTTCCCCGGCGGCTTCGGCGGCGGCCTGCTCTGCGCCGTCGGCCGCGACGGCAGCTCGCGCGACGCCTGCCAGGGTGACTCGGGCGGCCCGCTGGTGGTGCGCGAGCGCAGCGGCCGCTACCAGCTGGTGGGGGTGGCCGCCGCCGGCCTGGGCTGTCACATCCCCCGCTACCCGGCGCTTTACACCAGGGTGTCCGAGTACATCTCCTGGATCGTGGAGCACAGCCAGTGACGCCGGCCAGTGACACGAGCGGCGCCTGACGGGGACGGCTACAGCGGACATGACAGGACGGCTACGACGGGCATAACGGGACGGCTACGGCGGACATAACGGGACGGCTACGGCGGACATAACGGGATGGCTACGGCGGGCATAACGGGACGGCTACGGCGGGCATAACGGGGACGGATACTACGGACATGACGGGACGTAGGGGAGAGCGGGGCCAGTTGAAACACGGGGTCAGATGAAACATGGCTTTATTTTCAACAGTATGCAACATATGGCGTTGCCGACACCACTGCGCATCCGCGCTCGACCACTTCCTTTGTCAACGGCGTTTGAGCGGCAAACGGCCGGTAATTTTGATTTGACACTTGTTTTTGTGTTTTTGAGGGGCGTTTGGGAGAAATCGTTTTTATGAATATTTAATGATATCTCATACACCTTTGTTTGCTGAAGGAAGAACTCCTGGCTCCGGAATAACACCTTATTTGGCCCTTCATTCAGCATGATGCCGTTCCTCCAGCTCGTTTGACATGTGCTTTACGGCGCGTGCGAGATGGCGGGAGCGGATGGGGTCAATTGAAACGCTTCTCTGAGGGTCAGTTGAAACAGGGCCACACGTCGTTTCAATGGACCCCGGTGACCTTTGCAATGGTTATTGTTCAGGGGCTGTAAACATTAAAGGAAATAGTCCACCTTTGAAATGAGCTTTTAAACTGAAATAGTAGTTTAATAGAGCTAAATTTTTTACCCCTTTTTCTCCAGCCTTTTGCTTGAAAGCACACTATAGCCTGAGATATTTCTCATTTTTCTCATCCGCCCATTTTACCATAGTCTATGAACTTTATGTCACCTATTATGAGGAACTTTGCACTTTTAGCTTTCCAACGACCTATTGAATGTAGCATTTGGAAAAGTAAACCGGACAAAATATCTCCTTAAGAAAGTGGCCTTAAAGAGGAAAACATCCCATTGTTAAGGATAGGTGCAATTGACCCCATGGGCTGGTTCAATTGACCCTCGCATCGGGGTCATTTGAAACGGGCGTAGAGCTGTTTTATAAGCATGCGTTCGGCAGCAAAATATGTTTGAAACATAATTTTACATATCTTAAAATAAAGCCAAAAGAGCATATTTTTTCATGGCATTGTGCATTTTTTGATATGACAACTAGATCTCGCTGTGCATGTCAATATATAAAAAGTGGTTCAACTGGCCCCGCTCTCCCCTATTAACGGACGGGCGGACACGGATACAACGGACGGACGGACACGGATATAACGGACGGACGGAGACGGATATAACGGACGGACGGACACGGATATAACGGACGGACGGAGACGGATATAACGGACGGACGGACACGGATATAACGGACGGACGGAGACGGATATAACGGACGGGCGGAGACGGATATAACGGACGGGCGGACACGGATATAACGGACGGATGGAGACATACTATATGTAACGGACGGACGGGCGGAAGGAATGGAATGGACGGACGGACGGACGGACGGACGGACGGAAGGACGGAAGGACACGGATATGACGGACGGGCGGACGGGGGAAGATTTGTCGGACATTAGTACGGGACGAATGGGGCCCTGCGGTGTGTTGGTCGCGGTCGTTGCAGTGAAGCGGCGGCGGCAGCGCTGGGCCGCCAAGGTCACGAGATCGGCTGCCCGTCGGCGACCAGCGCGTAGGGAAAACCGAACGCCGCCAGAGGTCGGCCTAGCGTGGCGTGAGCAGCCGCCATAGCGCGCACAGAACAGACGCTCCCAGGAGCCTCTTCAGCGAGGTCAAGGAGAAGCTGGCACAGCGGGCAGTTCCGCAACGAACGTCCAGGAAAAATGGCCGCTGAGCCTGGAAAATGGCCGGTGAACGCTGCACCTTGTAGTGCGGGCGCTATCGTGGGTGGTTCTTGTGAGCTATTCGATGATGGGATTGTCGCTGCATTACAAAGCATGTCCTTCAATGGTCTTATGTCACCCTTGCCTTGGTCTTGAGCGTTGTTGTTAGCGACTGGTTGAATAGTTTTTATGAATGCATTGTTTGGGCATGAGACCTGTTGCAATAAAGTGCCTTACGTTACGGACAGACTAAGGTGCAGTGCAGGCCGACATACGTAGCCTATATATTCCACCCTGCTGGCGAAGGGATAAAAAGGGTTTTCCTTCAATTGGCTAAGACGGTGAAAAAATTCATAACGGCGAGAGAGGGACTGTCAATGGAACAGAGAGACATCGCATTTGGACATTGCAACGGAGCGGAAAGAAATGACAACGGGGGCGGTGCTTTATA
Organism: Amphibalanus amphitrite; assembly: GCF_019059575.1. Taxonomy (NCBI): domain Eukaryota; kingdom Metazoa; phylum Arthropoda; class Thecostraca; order Balanomorpha; family Balanidae; genus Amphibalanus; species Amphibalanus amphitrite. The sequence continues at coordinate 679,182 of NW_024881685.1, forward strand.
TAACCCGCGACGTGCTGGGGGGGGGGGGGGGCGGGCAGACGTTTATACGCCCCCCTCAGGTTTCTCGCGAATAGCTCAAAAACAGCGGCGCGCAGCGCCACCGTTTCTGGTACACCTGTTCATACATCATTTCCGCACATGTTGAGAAAATTTCAGACCCGGGTCGTTCTAGGTCAGGTCACCAGGTGGCAGGTCACGTCAAGTGACCTCACCTCAGAAAAAGTGTTCAAAGGCCATAGCCATAGCCACACGACCAAACAATCACTTTGACACTTTCAGCGATTGATATGAGTAACAGTATGTATAAAATGTATATATCGGATTTTTGATGTATGGTTCTTATGGTTCATTTTGATATGTGGTTCGACCGAAGGTCGGGTCAATTTTGCTACCTCTCCATTTTAGGTAAGTCAATGGGAGAAAATTGAAAGGCGCCTCTTTTTGACAAAAGCCATTATAAACACTACCAAACACTGAATTACAATTACCGTAAAACGGGGTGTTAGTTAACCGTCGCCGGACCTATTGGTTTTCTACATACGCGCCGGCCGAGGGGGGGGGGCGGGTACGACCCCCTCGCCGTTTCGCCCAGCTGATGGAGCTAGCGCATCGAGGAAAAAACGAGCGTGTGCGCCGTTTTGAGACGCAGATATTGATACCCGATTTTAAGGTCCTAGGTCAACCGGTGACCTCTGAGGTCAGGTCAAGTGCCCCAAGATAAGGTTCAGTTTTTGGTGAATAACTTCGCAAAAAACGGTCGCGGAGCCGCGATTTTGGCACCATCGTGTTCGGCTCGCTCAGGCGCGTCGAATGATATACTTTTTGTTTGGGTGAGGTTTTTAGGGTGCTGACCTCAGGTCACGGTCAGGTCAGCGCCCCCAGGTCACAAAGCTGGTCGAAGGAGGTCATGTCGCATATCTTTCGATTCGGAAGGTCTTCCTGAGTCCATTTTACGATGACCAGCTATCTTCGTGGCTTAGTAGTAGGGGAGAGTGGGGCAATGGCGGACGGTGGGTAATGCCGGCCACCCATCTCTAGTGAGTACTTTGTCCATCACTAATCAGCTGATGTTGTTTACATTTCAGTTGAGCGCCATTCTATCACGTGGTGCAAGTTTGTCACGGTAGCTCCATTATTTTCATTTTTATGGCGTTAAATGTGTTTTTCGTATCTGATTTTTAATTTTTGTTGCATCTATTTGCTGACTGTGAAATGTGTTAACGCATTTTCAGAAGTGCTGCTTTGCAATGACCTTCAATTAAGCCTTTCTTAGGCGACTGCTGGATGTGAGGCGTTTGCGGCGCAATGCCTTTGACTGCTGCCTGCTTTCTTAAAATAAAGCTGACCTCGGGGTAATACCGGACACGTGTCCGGAATGACTCCACGCGGTTTTGTTTGCGACTTCTGTCGTTACAGCTCAACGTTTCGGGTTGCTGTGTTTACGGCTGTGTTAGTTTGCTTGCTGTGTTTACGGTTGTGTTAGTTTGCTGCTCTGTTGGCGCCGTGCAGTTGTGTTGCAGCGAGTGCAGTGTTGTGTTGAAGTGCAGTGCACTGTTAACTGCTGAACACAGTTGTTTCATAATTCTCACTTAAATTTCCATCGAAAGAACGGTTTAAGGATGAATACCAGTGACGATATTTCGACTTTTGTGCTATGGCACTTAGTGGCCGGCATTACCCCTCGCTTTTTTGCACCTCCATTTTTCACCACATTTTCGCGTAGGCTCTGAATCTGTCATCAGTGATCTGAGATACTAAAACTGGGTGCTATCTGAAAGCCTATTCCTTTGGCTACAACCACAGTCAAAATTACCATAAAATAGCCTCAAATAGCTAAGCTATTGAGCAAAATGCTTATGGTGTCGCCATTGCCCCACTCTCCCCTAAGTGTGCCGAGTGTACCCAGACCCACCTCGAAATCTAAAGGTCGCTGGCTCGCAGCAGGTAAGCCTGAAGTGTTTAACACGCATTTGTTTTTTAAGTAGCATCTGGCCAGCCGGCATCTGTCGTGAGGGCTAATGTTCGTATCTAGGTAGCATTTGGCCAGTCGGCAACTGCCGCGATGGCTCATGGCTGTTTATATAAACGCGTGTTAGATTAGGTCAGGTCACGTCAGGTCAGGTTAGGTTTGCTTTGGTTTAGGGTAGAAAGAAGCATCTCCGGGTAGCGCCTCTCCTTGGTTGCTAGAACTGTCACCGCGCCCGCCTCGCGTGTGCAGTGGCTCGTTCAAGCCCCACCCCGTCACGCTTCCCGAGCTCTCAGCAGCACTGCAACGGATGGGAGCATCGCGAGCGAGCGGTGAAGACGGCATCACCGTCCACATGTTACGGCTCACTTTCCCTGTGATCGGTCCCCAGCTGCTCAAGCTTGTAAACTGTTCTATTGTCAGCTGCGACCTGCCCATGCAATGGAAATCTGCCACTATAACCGCACTGCATAAAAAGGGTGATATTGGCGATCCGAACAATTACCGCCCAATATCTGTTCTCCCCACTGTGGCCAAACTTTGTGAAAGAGTTGTATGCACTCAATTGATGTCTTACCTGTCAGATCATCATATTCTATGTCCACAACAGTATGGTTTTCGACCCGGCTTGTCCACTGAGGCGGCCCTGCTTGACGCTGTCACGTTCGCAACCGATCAGATAGACAAAGGGATGGTGACGTCACTCGTCACCGCGGACACCTCCAAAGCTTTTGACAGCGTTGAGCATGGCCGCCTCCTGGACAAGCTGGGGTGGTACGGTATTTGTCCGGAATGGTTTTCTGCGTGGCTGTGTGACCGTACCCAGATCGTGCGTGGAGGGACCGATGTGCAGCCTGTGACGCACGGCGTAATACAGGGGTCCATTTTGGGCCCTGTCTTATTTTTGCTGCTAACAAACGACCTGCCCCAGCATATACCATTTGGAAAGCTAGTTATGTACGCTGACGACTCGCAGTTCCTTGATTCAGATTATTCTTCGAACATTCAGGCTTTGAAAAATCGCATTGAACGATCTCTTTCCGTGGCCCTAAAATGGTTTACTCAAAATCGTCTTAAAATCAACCCATCTAAAACTGAGTTTATATTACTGAGGTCCAGACGTCAAAACGTAGACATGGATCTGTCGATCAACTTCGGTGATGATGTGATTTCGCCATCTCATTCCGTCAAGGTGCTTGGTGTCGTCATCGACTCGTACTTGTCATGGGAGGACCACGTCTCGTCTATCGTTCGTCGCTGCTACTGTGTCTTAGTGGGTTTAGCAAGGGGTGCGTATTATTTAGGCCAGGGTTCATAATGTCCAGGGCACAATGTGTCCAGTGCTCGAAATGGCCAGTGCCCTGAATTGGCCAGTGTTCACATTGTCCAGGGATTACATGGTCCAAATGTGGCCAACTGGCTGCAGATAGGGTAAATTCAAAGAGGCCAGGGTTCATAATGTCCAGGGCACGATGTGTCCAGTGTTCGAAATGGCCAGGGTTCATAATGTCCAGGGCACGATGTGTCCAGTGTTCGAAATGGCCAGTGTTCATAATGTCCAGGGCACGATGTGTCCAGTGTTTAAAATGGCCAGTGCCTTGAATGGGCCAGAGTTCATAATGTCCAGGGATTACATAGTCAACCCAACCAAACCAAACCAAACCAAACCAAACCAAACCAAACCTAATCTAACCTAACCTAACCTAACCTAACCTAACCTAACCTAACCTAACCTAACCTAACCTAACCTAACCTAACCTAAGGTAATGATGTTTGCCTACCAGGGATAAGGAAATAGTTTCTCGCATGAATAGATTGCAAGCAATAGTAAATTAAATATTTTTAGGTTAAGTGGTTATGCATCAGGCTTCAGGCCTTCGGCCTGAAGCCAGATACATAACCACTTAACCTAAAAATATTTGATTTACTATTGCCTGTAATCTCTCCTAAGGCATTGCCTTCGGCACTGCACTGCTTCGCATTGAGCTGGTTCCGTGTTTTTTACATAATGACGTCACTTTCAGTGACTATGTAATCCCTGGACATTGTGAACTCTGGCCCATTCAAGGCACTGGCCATTTTGAACACTGGACACATCGTGCCCTGGACATTATGAGCCCTGGCCATTTCGAACACTGGACACATCGTGCCCTGGACATTATGAACCCTGGCCATTTCGAACACTGGACACATCGTGCCCTGGACATTATGCACCCTGGTCTCTTTGAATATACCCTATCTGCAGCCAGTTGGCCGCATTTGGACCATGCAACCCCTGGACATTATGAACTCTGGCCCATTCAAGGCACTGGCCATTTCGACACTGGGCATATCGTACCCTGGACATTATGAACCCTGGCCAGAATGAATGCTCCCCTTTAGCAAGAACGCGTCAGAAACTGCCGAAATATACCAAACGGCTTTTAGTAGAAGCTCTCGTCTTCCCATATCTATAGTATTGCATTACCGTCTGGGCCAACTGTAATTCATCCCAGAAAAGGCGCATCCAAAAAGTCATAAACTTTGGTGTTCGCATTGTTGCTGGTCTCAACCGTCGCGATCATGTCACGCCTTTACGTCGCGAACTGGGGTGGTCAGTGTTGACGAACTGATTGTCGAGCGTGATATTGCTGCCATGCGCCACCTGATCACTGCTCCGGCAGCGTCGGAGCTGCTGCGTGAGTGGGTCGTCCGCCGGTCTGATGTGTCGGCCCGGTGCACCCGGGCGACGGCGGGTGGTCAGCTTCACCTGCCCAAGGTCCGGACAGCGTTTGCCCGACGTGGCTTTTTCTACCGTGCAGCTAGCACTTGGAATAGCCACATGTGACTCAGTAGCATTGTGGTGTACTTTTGCATATTATGTAACTGACGTGGGTACCAGAAAATCCATCTTATGGAGGATCCGAATAAACTATCTGTATCTGTATCTGTATCTGTAGAACGAAACACGCGAGTGCCAGGCATTACGAAGTCCAAAAGACAGTTACGTAGACGTCGGCCCATTCTGGATTTTTTATATGATGTAGCTAATGTATAGGAGAATAAAATATGTAAAAATCAGCAAAATCGAAGGATACCCATTTTTCAGAAAATCAAAATTTATTTTTTGAATTTTAATTAAGTTCACTAATTAGATAATTACGTCAATATTGTTATCCTCAAATTAAAGCCTGACCTATTCCCTCCATTTCACACTTTGTCTCGTGGTGATATGTCTAAAACTTCAATGGTTATGACGCTTTAAAGATGATAATGTGCCTTGCCTAAGTCAATGTTTGATGACGTTTATCTCGGAAACGTGACGTCATATCTTGACAAAAATATGTCTCCTTTCTTTTCACATATAGATGAGCAGTTTCACAAAGTTTCGCAAAAATCGGTGGAGGTGAGGTTCAAAATGATCAATTTTTGTCCCACTTGACGTGGAATGCCCCGTGTGGTATATGGGGCCATTCCGACCCGTTTTAGTGGTAAAAACAGGGAGTTGATTTTTCCCCCATTGACTTATAATGGGGAGGTCGAGAAATTGTCCTGACCTTTGGTCATCGATATCAAAATTCCGAGATAAACAAATTGTAGCTACTAATGACCTAATAACATTCTGCGACTTTCAAAGGCCTCCGACATCTACTGTAGCTCTGGCACGGTGACAAAGTTGCAAAAAAAGTGACTTGAGGTTGGGTCATTCAAAGTGCCCTGGTGACCTGACCTTAAAAGTTAGGAGGTTCAAATGCTGTAAAATTGATGAGAGAATAGTCGTACCAAATTTTGCGGGTTTTCCCGCTATTTGCAAAAAAACCTCAGAGGGGGGGGGGGGGCGGATATCCGCCCCCCGTCGGTGCGCGGGTTAAAGTGTCCTTTATAAGTAAGCTTTCTGTCCAGCTCTAATCCTAAACACCGTACTGCGCGTGCGCAGTGGGAGTAATCGTCCGCGTAAGGTAACAGATCCGTGTTTACGCCTGTGGTCGCCGGCGCCCCTCCCCAGCACGGGGCCGTCATTATCCCTTCCCTTTTACCTCCTACACATTAGATTAAACAACTGTAGGGGTTTTTTCCCCGCGCTCTTTGGCTTCAGCGCGGGGTTTTCCCCTTTGCAATAGGCGTCAGGTTTTTTGTTATTTAGGACTTTTTCCCTGACCAATACACCCCACACCAGTACACTGACACCTTACACAAGTGTATGAATATGTGATGTAAATAAATGTTACCGTTTCTTCATCTGTGTTTTGTTCCGGCTTTTTCGGCACTTCGGCAAAAGTAAGTTCCCCCATTAGATTTGCTCACACACACTAAGGATAGGCTCCCACGTTGCTATTGCTTCCGGGTTCACATAAACCGGCTTAACGTAAAACTTTGTTCCTGGCCAAAATTGCCAGATGTAATGACCCCCGGCTCCAGACTGGCTTTAGGCTGGCGGAGCAAAAAAAAAAAAAGGTAACAGATGTATTGGATGAGCAGCCGCGACGGCGACAGAAATGGGCGGCCGCCGACTCCGGATAGTGGGAGCAGTGTCCGAGGACGCCGACTCCGGATAATGTGAGCAGTGTCCGAGGACGCCGACTCCGGATAATGTGAGCAGTGTCCGAGGACGCCGACTCCGGATAATGTGAGCAGTGTCCGAGGACGCCGACTCTGGATAATGTGAGCAGTGTCCGAGGACGCCGACTCCGGATAATGTGAGCAGTGTCCGAGGACGCCGACTCCGGATAGTGGGAGCAGTGTCGGAGGACGCCGACTCCGGATAATGTGAGCAGTGTCGGAGGACGCCGACTCCGGATAATGTGAGCAGCAGTGTCCGAGGACGCCGACTCCGGATAATGTGAGCAGCAGTGTCCGAGGACGCCGACTCCGGATAATGGGAACAGTGTCCGAGGACGCCGACTCCGGATAATGTGAGCAGTGTCCGAGGACGCCGACTCCGGATAATGTGAGCAGCAGTGTCCGAGGACGACGCCGGCTCCCACGCTGGGCTGAAGTCGCAGGAGACGGTATCTGCAATATGATATGCGATATGACCGCGGCATAATATGCCGATCGTGAGGCAGCCGCGTCTGCCGTATGACGGTTTAGGTACTGACGCCCCCGCCTCGGTGTGTTACAGCGCAGCTGCAGGGCGCCGCGACATGCCTCCAGGCTGCAGGGGCCCGCCAATTGCCGGCTCCCTTCCAATGACCTCGGCGTTTCGGGGCGTCTGGGTCGGCGTGCAGCGGGTTGAGGAAGGTTCGATGCTGTGGACAGCGCAGTGCCGCGGTGTCGAGCGCTGCGGTCACGGGCGGAGCGCGGCCGGCGCCGGGCCGGGTCGCCGACCCGCGCCCAGACAGCACAGCCGCCGGCGACGCTGCAGTGGCCGGTTGCCATGACAACTGCAGCTCAGCAGTGCAGCGGTGGGTTGCAGAGCCGGCGGCGGGCCGGAGACGCTCTCAAGGTTGCAGCTGATGACTGGCCCGAGGCGTATTTGTGCACTTTAGTGGTCGGCTGGGACGGACAGGTGCATGTTTACTTATCATTGCCCACGGTGTAGGCAACAGTGGTAGGGGAGAGTGGGGTGGGTTGTATCAGTTTTTACTCCGAGACCCATAACCTCGTAACTATCCGTGATAAACTCATTATTTCCATACCATCCCCTTCCTTGATTCTTCTGCTTTTTTGTGCAAAGTAACTTTTCCGCTACCTCTACCAGTTTTTCTTCTACGGTCTCCCGAATAGAACAATGTTTTTGATACAACTTGCCCCATGGCTTGGGTGAGTTGTATCACATGGTGGGGTAATTTGTATCACTATTTCACGTTTCAGGGAGTGTGCTTGCTACTGGTTTTGAACATAACAACAACATTAAATGGGGTTAATACAATGTATAGGTATGCTCAAAGGCTTCACTTTATTAGACCAAACTTAGGTCAATGCAATCCGAACGAAACATCAACAGACTAGAGCAAAAGCGGCCCGTTAAGAGCAAAGAAGCCAACACATTGTGCCGAAATGGAACGAGCATTGACTAGCTACCTACAAACGCGAGCCAGGGCTAAGCTTTCGCGATCAAAAGCAACATAATACCCATACATACATACATACATACATGTTACAACATACCCCACCCGGCTCTGATACAACATGTACCTAGCCGCCATCTTGGAAAAAACATCCTCGTGCTAAAAAAACAGCGGACAGCTGGAGAAATCCGTTTTCACTCACGCAGCCTTAGTACCTACCCTCACCACCGCTACGGAGATCTTTCAAATTCGTGCACATCTAAATGCCCAGAACACACATTTTCTTGCAACTTATTTTTTTAGAATGACATTAAAAAAACATAAAATCGGCTCTCATCTCGAGACGCGTCCACTCAGCCACAAGACAGAACAGGGAAAGATGGCGCCCGGAAAACCTCGTCGGCTGGTCGTGTCGCGAGCGCCATCCATTGGATAAGTTTGGCACAATTCGCCCTGATACAACTTGGACATGATACAACTCTCCCCGCTCTCCCCTATTGGTGGAGTACATGCAAGCTCTTAGTCTGGGATACGGTACTGAGAACATGGAATAGACATTTGCTGCAGCCGAATCAGTGAACCCTGCTAACACAGAGGAGACAGAGCCGACAGAGGGGCTATGACCCCATCCCACTCGGAGGAGCGCAGGGGCTACTAACGATGAGTGCCCCCCCCCCACACACACACACACTTCAACCTAAACTATTCATCTTCAGACTTCAACCTAAACTAATCTTGTGGTGGAACTGGAAGCTGAAATAAAAACAAAGTTACTGAATAGTAAACACTATTCTGGATAGGTTTTAGCGGGTCACGCTAGCGTAAAATTTTCTCCCGCCACTCTACAACAATGCGTTTGAAGCATAGGTGTAGGAATAGGGGGGGGGGGGACGGGGGGCAGTGCCCCACCACCTTTCATAGTGGGGGACCAGTAATGTTAACTGCCCCTCACTTTTTGTCGAACTTTTAAATGTCTTGGTTGATACAAACCAAAGAACACTTAAACGGTTCTCCGGCTTGGCAGTGGAATGCTAGCGAATGCTCCGAGCGCCCAATAGCTCAAAGGATTAAGATTATTAATATATCTTGAAATTTTCTTTGAATATAATTCCAGCCACTGGCGGATCCAGGGTTTCAGCGCGGGGGGGGGGCATACCAGGTCACGGAGCCAAACCTAGGGTACCTCAAATCCTGTTTTCTCATCGGATTTAGGCCACTTATTTTTCGTCATAGCCCTGACACGAGTTTTTTTCTTTAAAAAAAATCTCAAAAAACACACACACACACAAATGGTAGGACACCTGACCGGCCCATTAGCAGATCCAGGAGGAGGAGGCTATTGGGACAAATACCCGGGCAGCGCCAGAAATCGACAAAAATTGGTGGGGCCGGTGGGACCCTCAGAATGACTGGTGTACAGGGTGTCCCTTAGTTCCTTCTCACCTATATTTTTCTTTTAGAGGCTCTCTTATTTAAAGCCACGCTTAATATATTTTGTAACTGAGCTTTTGAGGTTGCCATGGTAACTGTGAATATGCTCCACGGTAACTAATTCGTCTAGACAAAATATTTTTTGCTAGAGAGTTCTCTTTCTGTGGAGACGGCTTACGCCACAACATAGAGGTCCCCGATACGGGTACGGGGTACGTCTCGGTATTTAGTCCGCACGTGGGCCATTCGCGACGGTTGAGGGTGATTGAGGCCATCCAGTCTGCAGCCAATGTCTGTCGCTAACTAAACGCACAGTCAGCAAGTGACGCCGATGATTTGCCGGGAGTCAATCGCTGCAAGTTTATGCTCTTTTTTGTCAGCTCTCGGGAGTGAGCCATGTGGCCAAAACTGTGTGGGGCCAAAGTGGCCGTCAAAAAGGTCTTAGCGTTAGAAAGTTGGTAAGCAGGTTTTTCAGGATGGATTACCAGCTGTCTAAGAGTATTATTTCGGGGTACATAACTCACGGTCACTTGGGCTTAACCCTATTAGTGGCAGGCTCCTGGCTACCCCTATTAGTGGCAGGGGGGAGGCTGTTTACGACCCCCCCTTTATATCTCGAGATCTAACGGGCCGATTTTCAAAATTCAAACGACATTCGATTTCGCTTAACGTGATCTACATTTCTAAAAAATAAAAATTGAAAAAGTGTCAATAGGGGGGTAGAGGGGGGTAAAAACGGGCAAATTGCAGATACATTTTAGACTGTTTATCACGGCCAGGTTTCTGAACCAATCTTAACGCAACTTTTGCCGATCGATAGAGAATGAACCAGGAATTCACATGGATCCTAAAAATATGCATTTTCAAAAATAATAGGCGGATACAGATCATTGAGATTGGGGGTACACAAAAAGTATAGTAAATAAGGTTTTTGTTGGTACTGTTTCTAAAAAGTATGTATGTATGTATGTATGTATTACAATCATGGACAATCCACACGGGGCGTGGCGATTACAGTCCAGAGTCTGAGACGGGTTGGAACAAAAACATGCAGGGGCAGTAGAACACAGGCATAACGATTTAATCACTGGACACTCACTCTCTATATACATACGGACAATTCAAGTCAGCGCGCCACACACGGCTGCGGGTACCCCCTCCCCCTGACATGAGTCAGCGTCGGGCGGTCGCGAACGCCGGACAGACTGCAGCCTTGGCCGCACGGGCGAATTGGGTGGGGCGCTGTTCGATGACACCGGGAGGCAGACTGTTGAGTGGTGGTAATGGTCTTGTTATGTTACAATTTTCTTATGAGAGAACGACTACAATTGTATTGGTCATGCATAGGCGGTGTCAGGGCACCTATGTTGGGAGGTAAAACATAACCCCCCTTTTTGGACGCCTGGATCCGCCTATTATAGCAAAAACGTGTCAAAAGAGGATGCACAATAACTGTATATGTTATCACATGATACCTTTCATTCACTGTTCGTAAAACTGGTGCAGCATCGTGATCTTCGCCCAAATGACTCGCTTCACGAATAGGACCCCCCAATTCCCAGTGCTCTGGAGCCGCCCCTGGTAAAGTTATGAACTTGAAATTTTCAGGGAATGTGCCCAATTTAGTTTTAGGAAAAGTCAGAAAATTTCAGCATCGTAGCTTCAGCGGTTTCGGAGATATTCCCGAAAAACCTGAGGGGTGGATAAAAACAACCCCCCTGCCACTAATAGGGTTAACCCTCGCATGTGTAGGGGGGGTCGGATGGACCCCCCCCATGGTTTTTCGCGAATAACTCGCGTAAAAAGCGGCCGATCGCAACGAAACTTTCAGTACCCTCGCATTGATCAATTTGACACCTACCCTGAAAATTTCATGACCCTGACCCAAATGACCTTTGACCTGTGACCTCTTTTCCGAGACCATGTTTGGCCGGAATCGCGATTCGGCGTACCTCGGCTCGCATTAGCCGCGCGTTTGCAAGCTTTTCGTGGTTTCAAACGTTCAAACATGTGATTTGATGTTGCTCCCATGCATTAGGGTGGGTGTCAAGGTCACCTGAAGGTCAGGTCAGGTCATTGACCTTTGGTGACCTCGGGTGACCTCGGTTCACTTTTTCGAGTTTTACATGTTTCTAGGCTAGTTTTTGGAGCTGAATTCGAATTTAGCAACCATTTGAACATTTACGAAGTAGTTTTGGTGCCTTCGTAACATGTTACGAAGCTGTCAGAGGCGGTTGACACGTACTACGAATACCCGTCACGACGCCTACTGATTGACCTGACCTGACCTGACCCGACCTGGTCTAAATGCTTAAAGACATCATCTGTGATCAAAACTAACACGATATTCGTGATCAGCACCCCGAAAAACCCCTTAGCAGCCACACTTAACGACTTTCTAATAGGTCCCGATTTTCCCGACTTTGGGTCATTGACCTGACCTGGAAGGTCAACCAATGACCTAGGACCTTAAAATTGGGTATCATCGGCTTCCTCTCGTCACGGGCAACACGCTCGTTTTTTTCGCGAAGCTCTAGCTCGATCAGGGGCCAAACGGCAAGGGGGGGGGGTCCAACCGACCCCCCCCCCCCTACACATTAGAAGCTGGAAAATGCCGCACACATGCGAGGGTTAAACTTAACGGAGGACGCAAAACAGTCGAAAATGTCTTAAAATGGCCAAACATTTGTTTCGTTATGCCTGAGGCTAACAAACTGGAAGGCCGATGACATCAATGTGGTCATCTGGACTACCTAGTCCGTGTTCGAGATAAAACACCCAACCAAACCCCAAAACGGTCCCATTTGGGCGAAGGAAAAGGCCTTCGTGTCATCCCGCTTTATTCCCATCGGCCCATGTACGTACCTTAAGTCACGGTAATGTGGGGTAATATCAAATATGCGTCCAGACGCTGAGCAGGTTGCGATTGATACTCCAGAAACACTGTTGGGATGGGACGCAGAATGCTTCTCCAAGAAGATCTAGGAGGAGTTTCAGCCTTCTAGCTTAAATCGAACCGCAAGTATGAACACATTTTTGGAGGAGAAAATGGCATCCGGGAGGTCGTAGGCCCATCTTCAAGCAAGACAGTGCATCAGTGCAGAGGTCAAGCAAAGCTTAAAAGCAGTGTCAGGAGACTGTGATAGGCATTTGTGGCAAGATCATATCCCAGACAACTCATCGGATCCAGATTTCATAAAGATGTGTTGAAAATATTGAAATCGAGGCTCGTCGAAGCGAAGCGCTGTTCCAACCTCGAGGAGCTCACGGCGCATGTCAAGTCAGTCTGGGCTAACTTCAAGCCTGCTATGCTGCCAAACATGCCCGTTGGCATGCCGCAGCATGTATTCATGTGTTTGCCTATGAAATGGGGAGCACATTGAGGGGTCATAAACATATCAAAACGCAATGTACCCTGTTTTACATGCAAATGTAAGGTGAGAACGAACTTATGGGACACCCTGTATAGAGCCGACCCAGGGCCGCCGGTGTGGAACCTTAAGAGGTACTGGCGTGGGACCATCAAAGGTATCGGTGTGGGTTCCCCATGGAGGCAGTGGTGTGGGGCCCTCAGAGGCACTGGTGCAGAAACCACAAAGGAGCCGGTGTGGGCCCTCTTAGGTGCTGGTGTGAGGCCCTCACATGGACGCCGTTGTGGTGCCTCAGACACTGGTGTGGCGCTAAGCCCACACCATTCACAGATGGCTGTGTGTGGGGCCCTTGGAGTTGTTGGTGCGAAATGCGAATGCTTAACCCGCGCACCGACGGGGGGGGGGCGGATATCCGCCCCCCCTGAGGTTTTTTCGCAAATAGCGGGAAAACCGCGGCGCGTAGCGCCGCGAAATTTGGTACGACTATTTCCTCATCAATTTTACACATGGTGTGCAAGTTTGAACCTCTACCTTTCAAGGTCAGGTCACCAGATCACTTTGAATGACCCAACCTCAAGTCACTTTTTTGCAACTTTGTCACCGTGCCAGAGCTACAGTAGATGTCGGAGGCCTTTGAAAGTCGCAGGATGTTATTAGGTCATTAGTAGCTACAATTTGTATTTCTCGGAATTTTGATATCGGTGACCTAAGGTCAGGTCAGTTTCGCGACCTCCCCATTATAAGTCAAAGGGGAAAAACCAACTCCCTGTTTTTACCACTAAAACGGGTCGGAATGGCCCCATATACCATACATGACTTCATATACGACCAACCTTCACTACCTTGAGGTCTGTTTTGCTGTTTGGGAGCTGTGAGGTCATGTGACGTCATCAAAGGTCACCAAAGGTTTTTGGCAAATAACTCCGTACAGGAACAAGATACAGACGCGTGGATGGTCTCATTGTGTTCAGCTCGTCAAGACGCATCGAATGATATACATGATGACCTCGAGGTCACGTGACCTGAGGTCAACCTTTGACCTTGACCTTTCGAGGTTAACATATATATCATTCGATGTGGATTGACGAGAGGATCACGATGACGCCCTTAGTTTGTTCCTATCTTGACTAATTCGAAAGTTATTCGAGAAAAACTCTCTCCATATCTAGCGCCGCCATTTTGACTTTTTCGACCCCTGTGACGTCATCTTTGACCTGACCTGAAAATGACCTTTGTAAAAATTGTAGATCTTGACCGTGCGTATCCGATGCCGTTTACTGTTTGTCGCTATCTTGCTTCTTTCTCGAGATCTCAGGGGGGGGCGGTCATCCGCCCCCCGTCGGTGCGAAGTTGGCGCAGACCCCCGTCGGTGCGCGGGTTAATAACCCAGTAGGGCCTATCAGAGGCCGACAAAGGGCCCTCAGAGGCCGGTAACGGGCCGTATGATGCCAACAGTGGGCCTTCACAGGCCGGCAAGTGAGGGCCTGTAGTATCTTCAGCAGTAGCGGTGGAACACCTTCAATTGAGGGGGGGGGGGGGGGGCACTGCCGACTTTTGGTCCCATTCTTTCCAAGCAACGCCCATAGGGCTAATGTTAAAATGCAAAAATTAAAGGGGGCACGGTGCCCCGGTGCCCTCTCCATTCCGCCGCCTATGGTCTTCAGGAGCCCTATGGAGTCCTTAGAGATCGGCATGGTACTCTCAGACGCCGGTGGGGCCCTCGGAGTCACCGGTGTAAGACCTACAGAGTTACCGGTGGCTGGCTGCCAGAGGCACTGGTGTGGGGCCCCAGAGGCGCCGGTGTGGGACCCTCAGAGTCGCCGATGTGGGGCCTCAGGACTAGGAGACACTGGTGTCTCAGAGGTGGCGGTGTAGGACCCTCAGACGTGTCTGTGTGGTGCCCTCACAGTCGCCGGTGAAGACTTTCAAAGGTATCGTTGTGGGAGTCCTCACTCCTCAGAGACACATGCATGGGGGCAAGGGGTCTTCAAAGGACCAGCAAGGGCCAGCGGAGGCCTTCAGGAGCCCTTTGGGATCCTGGAGACCGGCGTGTTACTCTCAGGCGTCACTGGGAGCCCTCAGAGTCACCAGTGTGGGGCCCACAGAGTTGCAGGTAGGTAGCTGTCAGATGCGCCTATGTAAGACCTTCAGAGGCGCCAGTGTGGGGCCCTCAGAGCCGCCGCCGATGCACAGTAGGCGATTTCGCTATCCTAGCACTTCATGAGTTATATCTTAAGTTAGACTCAAAACCAGTCATCTTTAAACCCTGCAGAGATGCTACCTGAGCGGTACTTAGGTAAATGGGGCACGTGCTAATTACTGAACAGTGCTAATTAGTTTAGGTGCCATCCTATTGTTACTAACGGGCATTTAAGATGATTTGGTCATCGTTCTAATACATGTTTCACGAACGAGGAGTTTCTTCATGACCAAATCATCTTAAAAATATGTAAACTTTTAGTAAAAGCCGGCTATTGATTCTTATGAGACAAAATGGTGATCGTGGCCTGCTCAGTGCCGTCATGCGAATTTCGTAGTGACGATGTATCGGAAGCCCTAGCCATCGCCATCCTCACCAATCATGGCCTAGCTCACCAATCCAGATCGGAGACTGCTCGCGCGCCCGTCAGACAAGGACCAAAGCTCGAGCGCCCGAGAGTGGATGTTGGCGTCACCACCGAAGAATGGAACGTGTTTGTTCGGCGGTGGGATGTCTTCCGGACAGGGTCTGGGATAGATGACGCATCAGCGCCATCGCAACTCTTCCAATGTGCCAGTACCGAGCTTGGCGACAGCATGCTGAAAGCAAATGCTTCAGTCGTGAATGGGTCGCTGTCCGATGTGCTCGAGTGCATGCGGTGTCTAGCAGTGATCCCTGTCGCTCTTGGAGTCTTGCGCTCAGAACTGCTGCAACTGCGACAGGAGCGCGACGAACCTTTCAGATCGTTCGCTGCGAAGGTACGCGGTAAGGCTGAAACGTGTAACTTCAAGGCTGACTGCAAATGCGAGCGTCAGGTGGACTATACCGATCACGTGATCCGGGACGTCCTTCTGAACGGAATATCGGACTGCGACATTCGGCGCGAGGTGATAGGCGATCGCACAATTCACTCAATGGCCGTAAATGACGTCATCGCGCTGGTGGAAACCAAAGAAATGGCCCGCAACGCTCTTCCCCCGTCGATGTCAGCGGTATCGACCCTCCGACGGCAGCGCAGTGCCCCAGGGCCTCAGGTGTCGACACCTGTCCCATCTGCTGCAGATCGGACGAGACAGGTCAACTGTCCA
Source organism: Amphibalanus amphitrite (assembly GCF_019059575.1). Taxonomy (NCBI): domain Eukaryota; kingdom Metazoa; phylum Arthropoda; class Thecostraca; order Balanomorpha; family Balanidae; genus Amphibalanus; species Amphibalanus amphitrite. Next base: position 695,228 of record NW_024881685.1, read on the forward strand.
GACTGCAACAAACGCTATTGCGTGTTCACTGAAGGCCCTCGTGGGTGGAACGCAAAACCTCACCCTCGTTGTCTGGATTGTTTCCGTGCAAAACGTCGAGATAAACGCTCACCGACGGCCCAGCCTCAGACTGAGCTTGCCGCACAGACGGTAGAGACCGACACGGTCTCTCAGATGACCACTGAAGAAGCCTGCTCAGTGGGCCGGGAAGCACAAAAAAACAGGACGGAAGAAACCTTCACACCGGAAGAACACTGTCAATAGCGTCGTCCTGGACCACCATATCTTTAACAAAGGAGAATGGAAGAAAGCACGTTTCCGTGACCACCCCCGGGTCAACATAACGATCTCTGCTGACATGTCCGCCAAGCACCGACCTCGGGCTCCCCCGGATCCATCGGTCCGGGCTCAGGTATCTGCAGTAGCAGACACAGGTGCGCAGTCTGACTTGTGGTCTCTTAAAGAGTACTTGGCCCACGGGTTCTCTCGGGACAGTCTGTTCCGTGTCAAGCTCGGCATGTCCGCGGCCAACAGATCGCCTATCCCGATAGAGGGTGCGTTCTTCGCAAGGATAACTAGCCACACCTCTGGGGGAGAAGTCACCACCTGCCGCTCGATGATTTACGTCAGCAACGCTGTACATTCAATGTATCTCTCATATGAGACCATGCTAGAGCTTGGCATGCTGTCGGCGGACTTTCCTGCCGGGGGTGCTAAGTCAAAAGCCAGTGCAGAAAGAGGGACACTGGGCACTGAAAAGCAGGGCCTAGCCGCGCCGGACAGAGAGGACGGCATCTCAACTCCATCCCCCAGCACATTACGCTCGGTCAATGGTGGATGCAACGTGACAGAGACGGTCGGAGAAGCGCCCTGCTCGTGCCCACTACGTACGTCAGTACCGCCCCGACCAACCTCCCTACCGTTCGATTGCACACCAGACAACAACGAGCGGATGGCGGCCTGGTTACTGGATCGGTATAGCGCGTCCACTTTCAACACCTGTCCCCATCAGCCCATGCCATGCATGGAGGGCCCACCGCTAGAAATCCACATGGACCCAAACGCCACTCCACGGACGTGTCATACCGCGGCTAACATACCTCTGCACTGGCAGAAACAGGTCCATGAAGATCTACTCAGGGATGAAGCACTGGGTGTCATCGAACGTGTCCCCTACGGCGAACCAGTGTCATGGTGTCATCGGATGGTCATTACTCGGAAGAATGACGGATCTCCGCGACGAACGGTGGACTTGTCACCTCTGAACAAGTTCTGTCGTCGAGAAACGTTCTCTGCAGAGTCTCCGTTCCACCTAGCCAGGCGTGTCCCCGGTAACACGTGGAAGACAGTGACAGACGCATGGAATGGCTATCATAGCGTCCCACTTCGAGAGACCGATCGCCACCTCACCACGTTCATAACGCCGTTCGGCAGGTGGCGCTACACCCGTGCACCTCAGGGTTTCCTCTCGTCTGGAGATGGATACAACCGCCGTTTCGATGCAGTGTTGTCAACGTTCCAACGGAAGGAACGATGTGTCGATGACACCATCCACTACGATTCCAACCTGGAGGAGCACTGGTGGAGAACGATCGACTTCCTCACTCGTGTGGGAAAAGCTGGCATAGTCCTCAACCCAGAGAAGTTTCAGTTCGCCAAGCGGTCAGCTGACTTTGCAGGCTTCCACATCTCTGAAACGGACATCGAACCGCTACCAAAGTACCTCGATGCTATCCGGGACTTCCCAACGCCAACGTCAACCACTGACGTAAGAAGCTGGTTTGGTCTCGTGAACCAGGTAGCCAACTATGCGCAGCTGCGCGATGCCCTTGCATTGTTCAAGCCATTCCTCAGCCCACGCCACAAGTTTGTGTGGTCTCCGGAACTGGAAGAGGCGTTCCAAAAATCAAAAACAGTCATAGTTGATGCGATCAGACACGGCGTCAAGATCTTCGACGTGACAAAGAAGACGTGCCTGCGTCCTGATTGGTCCTGCCGAGGGATTGGGTACTTTCTCCTCCAGCAGCACTGCAGTTGTCGGTCAGACTCGCCCGACTGCTGTCCGAATGGCTGGAGAATCACCCTGGCTGGCTCCAGATTTCTGACGTCCGCCGAGCAGCGGTACGCACCCGTCGAAGGGGAAGCACTCGCCGTCGCCTGGGGTTTGGAACAAAGCAGGTTCTTCACCCAAGGCTGCGATGACTTAGTCGTCGCTACAGATCATAAGCCCCTGATCAAAATCTTCGGAGACAGGACCCTTGACGAGATCACGAACAGCCGACTGTTTCGGTTGAAACAGCGCACTCTGCCATGGCGATTTAAGATCATGCACCTGCCAGGAAAATCAAATCATGCTGCCGACGCTGCCTCCAGGAACCCAACTGCGTCTCAATCTACGAGTGGCTCAGAACTCAGCGCACAGGATCTGGTGGAAGTCGCATTGACTGAAGCAATTCGTCACGAAGCTCGCGACATGGCGCTCCCCTGGTCGCTCATCGCAGAAGAGACGACCAAGGACGCTTCCTAGCGTCATCTCCTCGACATGATCGAGAGCGGACATTGGATCGACCGTGTACAAGATCCCACAGTAGCCCAGCTCCATCATCTCTTCGACTCCCTCTACGTAGAAGACGGCGTCATCCTCTACCAGGACCGAGTTGTCGTCCCCCCAGCTCTGCGCCATCGTGTATTGGCCAACCTCCATTCTGCTCACCAGGGCATATCAATGATGGAGCAGCGCGCGCGCACCATTGTATATTGGCCAGGCATGTGCAAAGATATCCGGGAGACCCGCGATCGCTGCACCGACTGCAACCGTAACTCACCGTCGCAGGCTGACACGCCACCCATCCCATCACCGCCACCATCGACACCATTCGAGGCTGTCTTCGCTGATTTCTTCGACCATGGTGGTCGTCATTACTTGGTCGTGGGCGACCGTCTTTCTGGATGGGTAGAAGTATTCGGGTCGACCTCGGGAACTGTCATGGCAGGCGCTTCTGGCCTCATCAGCCACCTCCGAGCCTTCTTCAGGACGTTCGGTGTACCGGAAGAGATCTCTACGGACGGTGGCCCAGAATTCACGGCAAGCTCAACCAAGGAGTTTTTCAGCACCTGGGGTGTTCGGCATCGTGTTTCGTCGGCCTACTTCCCCGTATCAAACGGCAGAGCTGAAGTCGCGGTCAAGACGGCAAAACGCCTTCTCATGTCAAATACTGGTCCCAACGGCTCTCTCAACCAGGACAGTTTTCTCCGTGCAATGCTGCAGCTGAGAAACACCCCTGAGCCGGACTGCAACGTCTCGCCGGCACAAATAGTCTTTGGTCGGCCCCTGCGTGATGCTTTCTCATTCGTCAATCGACTTGAGAAGTTCTCCAACCCGAACATCCGCCCCATCTGGCGAGATGCTTGGGCAGCAAAGGAGGACGCACTGCGAGCACGCATGACACGCACAACCGAAGAGATGACCAAGGGATCCCGCCCGCTCCGTCCTCTCTTAGTCGGCGAACATGTCTTCATTCAAAATCAGCATGGCTCCCACCCAAACAAATGGGATCGCTCAGGCGTCGTCATGGAAGCCCTGGGGCATGACCAGTACTGCGTGAAGGTGGACGGCACGGGTCGCATCACGAACAGAAATCGTCGATTCCTAAGGGCATTCCAACCGGCGACACTCAGTATCGGACCTCGTGCCCCGGTGACTGGACGCAGACTGGAGGCGCCCAGCAGCCTGTCGACGCCAGTCATCCACCCTCCCGACTCACCCGAGACACGAAGGGTACAGTCTGAGCCAGAACGTCACACCCAGGACACGCAACTGGCTCCGACTTTGAGCCCATGCTCAGGTCCAGTGGTAACGGATGCACAGCGTCCACCAGGGAATGCTGAACTCCCACCAGCTGACACCGTTCGGATCGGGGGTGGACGGGGTTAGCATTTTCTGACGTATGAGTGTTGTTTGACTGTGTGCCTGTTTTTACCCCTCAACCATATTTCCCGTTGATCGTTTTATCTTTTGACTTGTGACACAGAATAGCCACAAAGAGTGATGTGGAGTTGTCAGCAATTGTCAATATATAGATGCAAACACTTATATCAGTTGAAGCGCAATGAAACTAGGCACAAAATGAGGGGTTTGAAGAAACTCCTCGTTCGTGAAACATGTATTAGAACGATGACCAAATTATCTTAAATGCCCGTTAGTAACAATAGGATGGCACCTAAACTAATTAGCACTGTTCAGTAATTAGCACGTGCCCCATTTACCTAAGTACCGCTCAGGTAGCATCTCTGCATCCCCCCCAGTTCGTTAGTGTCAAGTCAAAAGTGGCTTGGTAATGAACGAACTTAACAGCCTGAACGATTTAACCAAACTGTAGCAGCTCCCAAGGTAGCAGAGCAGCTACCCGGTGCGCTCCCTCCAGCATCCTGTCTCAGGCTCGTAGAACTTCGCGGGCTTGAACTTGCGTGCGGAGCGCCGTGGTCCCGGTGGGATCCGAACGGTGTCAGCTGGTGGGAGTTCAGCATTCCCTGGTGGACGCTGTGCATCCGTTACCACTGGACCTGAGCATGGGCTCAAAGTCGGAGCCAGTTGCGTGTCCTGGGTGTGACGTTCTGGCTCAGACTGTACCCTTCGTGTCTCGGGTGAGTCGGGAGGGTGGATGACTGGCGTCGACAGGCTGCTGGGCGCCTCCAGTCTGCGTCCAGTCACCGGGGCACGAGGTCCGATACTGAGTGTCGCCGGTTGGAATGCCCTTAGGAATCGACGATTTCTGTTCGTGATGCGACCCGTGCCGTCCACCTTCACGCAGTACTGGTCATGCCCCAGGGCTTCCATGACGACGCCTGAGCGATCCCATTTGTTTGGGTGGGAGCCATGCTGATTTTGAATGAAGACATGTTCGCCGACTAAGAGAGGACGGAGCGGGCGGGATCCCTTGGTCATCTCTTCGGTTGTGCGTGTCATGCGTGCTCGCAGTGCGTCCTCCTTTGCTGCCCAAGCATCTCGCCAGATGGGGCGGATGTTCGGGTTGGAGAACTTCTCAAGTCGATTGACGAATGAGAAAGCATCACGCAGGGGCCGACCAAAGACTATTTGTGCCGGCGAGACGTTGCAGTCCGGCTCAGGGGTGTTTCTCAGCTGCAGCATTGCACGGAGAAAACTGTCCTGGTTGAGAGAGCCGTTGGGACCAGTATTTGACATGAGAAGGCGTTTTGCCGTCTTGACCGCGACTTCAGCTCTGCCGTTTGATACGGGGAAGTAGGCCGACGAAACACGATGCCGAACACCCCAGGTGCTGAAAAACTCCTTGGTTGAGCTTGCCGTGAATTCTGGGCCACCGTCCGTAGAGATCTCTTCCGGTACACCGAACGTCCTGAAGAAGGCTCGGAGGTGGCTGATGAGGCCAGAAGCGCCTGCCATGACAGTTCCCGAGGTCGACCCGAATACTTCTACCCATCCAGAAAGACGGTCGCCCACGACCAAGTAATGACGACCACCATGGTCGAAGAAATCAGCGAAGACAGCCTCGAATGGTGTCGATGGTGGCGGTGATGGGATGGGTGGCGTGTCAGCCTGCGACGGTGAGTTACGGTTGCAGTCGGTGCAGCGATCGCGGGTCTCCCGGATATCTTTGCACATGCCTGGCCAATATACAATGGTGCGCGCGCGCTGCTCCATCATTGATATGCCCTGGTGAGCAGAATGGAGGTTGGCCAATACACGATGGCGCAGAGCTGGGGGGACGACAACTCGGTCCTGGTAGAGGATGACGCCGTCTTCTACGTAGAGGGAGTCGAAGAGATGATGGAGCTGGGCTACTGTGGGATCTTGTACACGGTCGATCCAATGTCCGCTCTCGATCATGTCGAGGAGATGACGCTAGGAAGCGTCCTTGGTCGTCTCTTCTGCGATGAGCGACCAGGGGAGCGCCATGTCGCGAGCTTCGTGACGAATTGCTTCAGTCAATGCGACTTCCACCAGATCCTGTGCGCTGAGTTCTGAGCCACTCGTAGATTGAGACGCAGTTGGGTTCCTGGAGGCAGCGTCGGCAGCATGATTTGATTTTCCTGGCAGGTGCATGATCTTAAATCGCCATGGCAGAGTGCGCTGTTTCAACCGAAACAGTCGGCTGTTCGTGATCTCGTCAAGGGTCCTGTCTCCGAAGATTTTGATCAGGGGCTTATGATCTGTAGCGACGACTAAGTCATCGCAGCCTTGGGTGAAGAACCTGCTTTGTTCCAAACCCCAGGCGACGGCGAGTGCTTCCCCTTCGACGGGTGCGTACCGCTGCTCGGCGGACGTCAGAAATCTGGAGCCAGCCAGGGTGATTCTCCAGCCATTCGGACAGCAGTCGGGCGAGTCTGACCGAAAATATGTTGCTTCTTAGTCCTTACCACAGGGGAGTCATGCCGCTTCAACCCTTTTGACCGTATTGTCTAACGATGGCACTCATATTGCGCAAACCAGGAATCGGCCGCCGGCTATATTTGGGAATAGGGACGGTTAGAATATGATTTACCTGTATGGCCGCATCCAGTGCAGCCTAACCGGGGGGGGGGGGGGCACAAGGGGTGCGTGCCGCCTCATTAGATGCATGGTGCCCTATGGCCCGAGAGGCCCTGCAGTGCCAATTGGTCGCTCAGGGTCCAAGCGTGCCTTATTTCGACTGAGATGAGACCCGCAGGACTCGTGAGAGCACCTCACAGAGTCACGGGCTCCTGAGTCGCCACAGATCACACATCTCCATAAGGGCCCCACTCCGGCTTCTGAGGGCCCTGTGCTGGCCTCTGAGTGATCTTGCTGACCTATTAAGCGTCAGCTCTAATTAGGGTCCTGGTCCATACCCGCATGGAACGGCTCCACACCAGTGTCTCTGAGGGCCCATAACGGCGTCTGTGAGGGCCTCACACCGGCGCCTCTGAGAACCCAACACCACCAATCTGAGGGACTGACACCAATGATTCTTAAGGCCCTACATCGCACTGTAGGCGATCCATATGCATTCTATAGCGCTTCAGGGGCCGAAAAAAATGATGGGAAATATGAATAAATACTGGCGTATTTTGTAGCAAAATATCCCAGCATCTGAAATGTGACACTCTTTTTTACACCAAACCACACATTTTAAAACCACAAACGTCCAAACACGAACTTGTTGGAGAAGCTGTGCTACGGTGCCGGGTCGTGATTTGACCCTAGTTACAATGAGTGCTGTAAATCAAGACAAAAGTTAATTATTTTGAAAACCTAAATTTCGTTTGAAGCCAAATTCCTTGTAAGCAGTATGCATCACAAAAAATTTCGCTTTTGAAACGTATTTTTATTTTTAATAATTTTTCGCAGCACACCTTTAAACTGCATCAGATCAATACTGTTAATCATGTTTGGCAATGCGCATCTTTTACCATCCAGGAGATCCAGTAACAAAAATACCATTACATATTAGCCTGGTGTGTGGTCTCAATATCCTGCAAAAATCGGCTGCCACTTTTTGCGATTCACGGAGTTATGGACGTTTTGCTCAACCCTTACCGTATAAGGTAGGGCTAGGGCCGAGGGGAGGGGCGTAATGCCGCCACCCAACCTAAGATTCTGTTCGCGACAGCTCCGAACTCGCCAGCGATAGAAAACCGAAACTTGGCATACCTGACCTTTGATTCAATTCGAATCTTGTGACACCAACTACATTTTTAGGTCAGGTCAGTTCACGGACCAATGACGTCATAAGTGAACCTCTGCACGATCCTCAGATGTCGCAACTTCGCAAAGCCCTCAATGCCAGAGTAGCTTTCGCATGGAGATGAAACTTACAGAACCTAGTATCCTCCAGAGGATTAACAGTTTGTATGCCTCGGATTTTCCCTAAAGGTCACATGAGGTCAGGTCGATCACATGACCTCACCATTGGGCATTGTGAGTCAATGTTGTAAAATGAACACTGCTATTTTGGCGCCGGGAACGATATCAAACTAGTTCAAGCTTTACTTTTGCAAGGTCCGATGCTCTACTTTTGCATTGTTGAACTTGCGTGACGTCATTTATGACGTCACTATGGTCTGGTCATTATAGTTTTTGGTCCATAACTCCCCATCAAATTGAGCTAGCGATTCAGGCAAGCCACCAATGAACTCAGGAAGACCTGCCGAATCGAATGGTATGCAGTTTGACCTCCTTCGACCATTTTCGTGACCTGGGGACTCTGACCTAAAAAACTTACAATCGGGTAAGTAGAAATGGCTTCCGTTCGGGGAGAGCAGCATGCCCACGTTGCACCGAAGTTCTAACTCATTTAGAGGCCAAACGGAAAGCGAAATTCCTACTCCTTCCTTGAACTCCGTTAACGTACATTCATTTTGCAGCTTTGAATCCCAACCACCAAAAATAAGCGTTACGTTGTAGGTAGACACGACACTAGTTAAAGCTATTTATTTGTGGAACATGTGATCGGAACGTTCAAGCAGCCACAATTTTTCGCAAGTCATGGTCTCCTCTTTTTTTGCTTTGCAATTGCATCTTAGCTTTGAGTACATGCAATTTCAGCGCTAAACCATTTCCATTTCACTGATAATTACATTCTTTCCAAAACACGATAACTTGCGATCTCCTGAAATGTGGTAGTCTGTTGGTACTATTTGCCCCCAAACAGACCAGTCTGAAAGCGCCACTGCAACAATGTTTTCTTTGCAAAACCAGCTCACGTGGTTTGCGATCAAGTGGTTCATCCGTAACTGACGCTAGTTGAGAAGTAAGTCATAACAAAAACAACACTGTATATGTTTCTGCTAAGCCTCTTCTGTCCTGTATTAAGCTGTATTAAGCTGTATTAAGATGCTAACATGCAGGTAACTACCTACCTAGCTCTAATGTAAATAGGTACCTAATAATTTCCTTCAAAAGAATATATGGCTCTTCAATGTAGTGGAGATTTAGTAATTGAAGGCATCTCACTTCATTTTGAACATTACCGAGGTATAACTTCCATAAACTGCATGACAAATTTTCAATTTCCTAACACCAATACCACAAACATTCATCTGGGCACAAGGCTCACAACATCAAATTATTCATGTTTTATAGACAGGTACCTATACAGCAAAAATGCAACAGATATGTGCTTATTTTCAACATAGGCTTTGTGTTCAGTTGTGTATATAATAATTTTGTGGGTGGAAAATGTGTCATGAATTGTCTACAGTATGTAGAATTGTAATTAATATGATTATAGTAAAAGGAATGGTCGGTTAAGTAGTCAACATGTTTACTAAATAACAAGATAGTTATGCTGGCATGGAGTTTGCTCATGAGTTTGCTCAAAAACCTTTCAGTTAGTGTGGGAAGCATAGCAATTTGAAGCATATGCTTTTGCTTATAAAACTGATTTGTAATGGGGTTTGTGAAGTTCTCCATAAATTTCACACCTATATAGCAATGTACCTACCTAATGCATTGCATTACTTCCAAAAGAGGGAGACCATACCTACAAGTTGTCAGGCAGGTAGGCTTTGACATTGATTTCAAGATTTCAAGGTGATCTGTGCTTTTTGCTTATAACTTGTCCTCATTCTCTGACTAAAGGAGTGGCAATACAATCTGACTTGTTCTATTTTCCTCTTGCCTTGCCATTTTTGACATAATCCTTGCCCAGGCTATATGTTGATATGATGAAGGTCAATCAGATGACATATTTCAAATATTACAGTCATGATTTCAGTTGAATTTGCCTAACTTTATTTAAGCAATATAAGATTACACATTGCATAGCTATAACAGCAATATTTGAGCCACCACTGGCATAGAAATTAATAGGTTGCAAAACATTACTCAGCAAGAAGAAATCAGCCATTGACAGTGGAGAAAACACATCTAGACTTGACAACAAATTACAATTGATTATTCTTCTACCATTCATGTTGGCATAAGTAATAATTCAAATGGATACTTAGTGCATTTTTCTTAACATTTTAAGCACATGAGATCCATCCAAAGGCACAGACTCGGAACAAAGGCTGTGTTATAAACAAGGATATTGCACCTTTTTGGTATTTTAACATGCTGTTATATTCCGACATCCTAAGAAAAATAATATGGTAATCTGCCCCGCTTCATTTGATACGTATCGATGAGTAATTGGATGTTGCGGGAATGCAGTTAGTTTTCCCGGCAGTTGTCTCCAGCAGCCACAAAATGGCCGCTTACTTTCTGTCAAACATTTGCTTTCATATGGCTAAGTACATTAATTTCACTTAGTCTAACTTTGTCTAGCAAATCTCCAGTTTTACTTCGGAAAAACCGGCAGCGTGTTCCACATTGGTGACCCCGCCAGGCGAGGCAGTTCCGTCGGCCGTCGATGTCCTACGGTCATATAACCCCCAATAAAACTAGCGCGTCGAACGATCGGCAGCATGGATGGTCTCACACCATCCATGGCAGGGACCGACCTCACAGAGCCACGCAGAAAACAGGAATATCGGATTTATCTGCCTCTAAACTGTACTATGTATGAATGCGTCGTGAAAATTTTACAAGACAGCTGAGGTTTGCTAAGCAAGAAAAAATAGACCAGGATCTGTACTAGCGAAGAGATTAGCGATGCACGTGAAATGTGTATAGATTGCAGCATACCTAGATGTAGTCAGCGATGGATTATAAAAGGATTTAAAGCCGCTTCTTAAAGCCTACAGTCAAAACGTTTTCTGAACGTTTGTGGTCCTCAATATGATAGATATTCCATAGCAATTTAATGGGCTTCGTCCCATTAGCAAATATTGCAAAATCGTCCTCAAATAATGTTTTCTTACCTAAATGAAGTTATGTTGATCCAGGAAAAAACTTGTTACACACTCCTTAAAGTTTCATATTCCTAAACAGAAACACTGATGTGCACCGTACACTGCAGCGTTACGTCAACTTCACCTTCAGCCCGCCAAGTAGTAACTGCCCCACTAAACGGGAGAGGGACGCTATGGGACGGCAGATGGACGCCCGTCTGGTCCATGTGGAACTGAACCCTCATTGGATGAGAGGAATTAATTGAGCGTCCCGGTGGTTTTATGAGGGTAGTTCTTGACTTTCCAGTGTTTCCAGACACAGTCAACAACCAGACCGCCTCACTCTAGTCTACATATTTATACACCACCAGTGTCCAGTATGCATTTCAGGTGGAGGTGTACCAAGTCCTGCCTCGCACTTTGCCCAAATCAGCGCATACTGTATGTCTGTCGGCTTCTTAAAAAAATTACGATATATCTGCGGATAGCTTCAGAAATAAAAACACTTCAGGAATAGCGTTTACGTCCTGTAAATATTAATCACTGTAATGTAAATAACCAGCTTTACTTGAAAGTATAGATATGTTGGGATATACCTAAGGATGATCGGTGAGACAAACCGGAGCCATCGGAGACCGTGTAGGAGACAGGCTGGGCTATTTGTGCACCTCTGTGGATAGCAAAGTCGAATTCAGGGCATCAAAATACCCCGAAAAGGCATACAAGTGCAAGAAGTCATTACAGGTCAACCGAGGTCACTGACCTTACCTTGACCTTTAGTAACCTTCAAAATGTCAACGGACATTGTGCCAATGTCAAATCAGCCAGTTGTGATTCTAAAACAATCCATCAGTGTGTCAGGTCAGTCGGCATTTATACCAATGTGAAGCAATTTCCAATTTAGCGTAAATCTGGCCGGAGGTTGTTCCCTTTATGACGTCATAACTCCGTGACCTGACATGACCTTGACAAAAAATTTTTACCAAAAGTTGCGCAAAGGATGCCTGGAAGCAAAGGAAGGAAAGGAAAGGATGCAAAGGAAGAGTACTGAAAATTTGAGCAGGCTATCTGAAACGGTTCGGCGTGTAGCTAAGAAAAACCTCAGGGGGGGGGGGGTTGCACCAACCCTTCCCCCTACATGGGCGAGGGCTAAGTTGAGGCTACTAAAACGACTCTGATCACAAAAGCAGTTACTAGGAAGGCTTTCTAATCCATTTTTATTTAGTTCCTCGTTATAGGCGTAAGAAGTGTAAGTCTGAACGGGGGGGGGGGGGCATACTTGTACTGAATGCCCTCCCTGGGCTCCTGTCGGGGGGGGGGCATATGCCCCATGCCCCCCCCCCTGGATCTGCCAGTAATTCCAGCACCAGAAAGATCGTTCGTCAGTTTTAGACTGACTGGTGTTTCTTGCGTAGAGCGCCTTTGGGCGAATAATTGTCATAGCCGGCGGTTCTTTTTTTGTTGTTGTTGGTAAGATGGGCCACATCGGAATAAGGTCAGATTTAGTCGCTAAAAGAGGATGAGGAAAAGTGGAGGAGTATCGAATTTTTGTGTAGGTACTGAGTTTCGAACTAAAAAAAACTAGAAGCTAAAATAAGCTATAAAAAACAATTAACAGTTCATACAAATATTTGACCCGAAAACTAACTTGTTTTGTGTGACCATGATTGGGTACCTATAAGACCCCGGTCCAGCTTGGTTCACCCCCCCCCCCCCCAGTCTGTGGAGGTTTGGTCAATCATTGTCATTTTTTAGCACACACAAAAAATGACAACAACCTGCTATTTTTGGGCAACGTTGAAGGAGATTTTACTCCTCAGCGAGGAAATCATGTAGGGGAGAGTGGGGCAAAGTGGCCACCCTAACGCTTCTCACGATGCCAACGCTTGATTTTTAAACTTGGAAAGATTCTTTCTATATCAATGTGATCCCTATTAAGTTGCCTTTTATTTCAACTGCGTTTTATTTCCAAAGGCGTTCACATATGAAAGATATTGACAAAACTTTAAACCTATGCATATTGGCCACTTTGCCCCATACCCTGGGGCAAAGCGGCCACCGGCGTCTTCTCAAGTCCCGATATGAGAAACAAAATAGTTGCCTCGTGTATGTACGACTAGGGTATTTGATGGTGACAAGGTTAAGCGAGGATGGATGTTTACTTTATCATCTTCCACCTGTAGGTAAACAAAGAAAGGATTTTCATAAAAATAAACATTTAATTGCATTATTTGGAACTCATGCAACTGGAAAGTGGCCAAAATGAATGCATGACGACACATTTGAATATGAATAATGTTTTTTATCCAGATGGAAGCAACTTATGGCCAATTGGGGGGTGGCCACTTTGCCCCGGCCACTTTGCCCCGCGCATACCGTCCGAGACAAAAATATTCCAGCTTAGCTATTAGTGGGGTAAAAAACATTAAAATTGGTAGAATACAAGTACAATAACCATGCAATGCATGGACAAGAACGCTTATAAAAATTCCAAAAGGTTATGGAATAACATAACATTTAAAAATTGTAAACATAGTTGGTAACCTGGCTAGAAATGCTTTTCCGTGTTTCACAGAACAATGGTGATGGGCCTGAAACCCCGGTCTGGCTCATTCGAACGACCGTGAAGAGAAGTATAATTGGAAACCATAAATTGGAACTGACGCCAGCTATGAAGGGCTAAAACGATGGGTGGCCGCTTTGCCCCGGGTGGCCGCTTTGCCCCACTCTCCCCTACGTACATACCTGCAGGTTACCCGCCAGACACCCCCTTTACTTCTCCGAAGGTATCGTCGCAATGCGAAGAGATAGAGAAACGAAAGTTTGCACACATATTACTGAACAGCTAGCCGAAGTTATGTTAAAATTTGGTATCGATCCCATTTCAAATGAAGTGTAGTGGCTTTCTTGAGCTAATGGAGTTAATGGTTGTTACTGAAAAACACTTCGTAAAAACTATCATATTTTTAGTTTTTGCCCTCTGGGGGCTAAGCCTTTGACCTGAGGTCAAATCTAAGAACATATTCCAAAAAGAGCATTGAAATGGCAATAGAATGCGCTTTTCCACGGTGCGTAGCTCTATATTGGTCCGCTGTAATACTAACGAAACGAAGTAACGACCTAACCAACAGTCTTCTCGCGATAAATCGAATGCCCTACAAGTTGACCCAAAATGTTCAAGCTTAGAATTTGGACTGTAAAGTTCGACATCACAGGTCAGTTTAAATCAAAGTGGTATGACAATAGTGGATACCGTCCAATCGACAGGTACCAAATCAGCAGAAAGCCTTCACATGGTAAGAAGAATACATTTCGACAGTTCCCAGCAAGTGTCAAATTTTCACAATTGAGATTTTTATACCATTCGACTCAGCTGTTCAAGCTGAGTCAAATGGTATAAAATATCAATTTCTAAAATTTGACACCCACGATGTTCTTGCTGGGAACTGTCGATTTGGTTGACCTTTGAATGAATGGAAAAATAGACCTGAGTCTGGCGAAGAGAGGACAGATTCGCCCTCGCTGTATCATTGTTGGTGGAGTGGAGGCTGTAAAGTTGGGGTAAGCGCCCCCGCTGCCTCCCTTGTTGCTGGGCTCATGACTCATTTTCATTTGTTTAGAACGGGCTTATCTAAATTAATAAATAATTAAAAGGTACCAACGTTTGCTGTTTAACCCTCGCCGGCCCAGGGGGAGGCGGGTGCTGCCCCCCCCCCCCCATAGAATTTTTCACGATAGCCCCGAACACACTGGAGATACAGAGCTGAAACTTGGCATACCTGATCTTTGATTCAAGCCGGATCTTTTAACACCAACCGCACTTTCAGGTCAGGTCAGGTTACTGACCTATGACGTCATAAGTGAACCTCTGCACGGTCTTCAGATGTCGAAACTTCGCAACGCCCTCACTGCTAGAGGAGCTATCGTTTTTCTCACAGACAATGACAATAGGTACAAAAACAATGTAATTTGTTTTTGTACCTATTGTCATTGTCTGTGAGAAAAACGAAATGTCTGACTCTTCTAGAGGAGCTATCACAGGGAAATGAAACTTGCAGGATCTAGTATCCATTACGAGTCTCACAATTTGTTTATCTCTGATTTTTTTCTAAAGGTCATATGAGGTCAGGTCATTTTCATGACCTCACCATTATAAGTCAATGGGGAAAAATAAAAACTGCCGTTCTGGCGCCGGGAACGATCTCTTACTATCTCAAGCACACAGGATCGTGATTTGATGCACTTCTTGCAAGGTCAGATGCGTCACTTTTGCAATGTTGACCTTGGGTGACGTCATTTATGACGTCATCAAGGTCATATTAGTTTTTCGTCAATAACTCCCGATCAAATTGAGCTAGCGAGACGGGAAAGTCACCAATGGACTCAGGAGACCTGCCAAATCGAATGATATGCGACATGACCTCTTTCGACCAACTTCGTGACCTGGGGGCGGTGACCGTGATCTGAGGTCAACACCTTAAGTTAACCGGACCCGAACAAAAAGTATATCATTCGACGCGCCTGAGCGAGGCGAATACGATGCTGCCAAAATCGCGACCCTGCGGCCCTTTTTTTGCGAAATTATTTACCAAAAGCTGAACCGTACCTTGGGGCACTTGACCTGACCTCAGAGGTCACCGGTTGACCTAGGACCTTAAAATCGGGTGCCAATCTCTGCGAAACGGCGAGGGGGGTCGTACCCGCCCCCCTCGGCCGGGGGGGGGGGCGGCCACCGGCTACTGGTATGTAGAAAACCAATAGGTCCGGCGAGGGTTAATGCTGGTCAGACTCAATATTCTTGGTGAAGAACGGGCATTTATCAACAGGGTGATATCACTTACTGGCAATATGTTTAAAGTCGTCTATTCCAGTCCAGTGTCGAGAAGTGCTTCCTTTGACATTGTTTCTAATAAATGACCCAACTGCACGGCATCCCACTTATGATAGTACCTATCATACCTATACAGAAAAAGTACAACAACAGACTTTTTCTGTACAACAGAAAAAGTAGTCAGCAGGAGCATCATTTTCTAGTCCTTTTGTAGAACGAATACAGCTCTAATGGAAGCTGACGGTAGCCGCGACTTGATAGCGTGTCATCTAGCAGCCGAATCCTGGACCAAACCATCCGGCGTAAATCGGCATCATAGACCTCCCCTCTGGGCAGCACAGGGTGCTCAGTGTTCCTGAAGGCGCCCTCCTTGTGTCTCAGCGCGCAGCGGAGTCTCTCTGGCGCCGGGGTCACGCCCAGGAAGCGCAGCATGCGGCGCAGCTGGCCGGCCGGCTCGGCCACCAGCCGCTCGTAGGGCACCAGCAGCGTGTGCCGCGGCCCCTCGGCCCACTCGTCGGCCAGCTCGAGCCAGTACTGGCTCTGCTGCTCTACGAACCGCCGCCACTCGGCGCCCGAGAAGCTGGCGGCGCCGGCGCGCGCCCGTATGCTGTTGGTGCTGAGCAGGTGTCGCAGCGCAATGATGGCTGGGAACGGGTCGCGCACCAGCAGGATCGCCGGCAGCGGGTAGCCGGTGGCCGTCTCGTTGCCGGACGTGCCGTTGCTGGAGCCCGATGTCGACTGCTCCGCGGCGGTGCGCCCGTCGCCGGGCCCGTCCACGCGCCGCCAGACGGGTGGGAACACGTGCGTCTTGGCGGCCAGGCAGGTGCGTGTCAGCGGCGACACGTGCTCGGCGATGAAACCGGCGGCGCTCAGCTCGGCAGACGTGGAGAGCGACCGTTTCCGGTAGGCGGTCACGTCGGCCACGGCCGGCAGCGCCCCCACCGGCCGCCGCTCGGTGGCCTCACTGTCAAAGGTCGGTCCGCAGGTGACCAGGCCGGTGGCGGCCTCCAGCAGGTAGCGCGCCCACGTGTTGCCCGAGCGGGGAAACGAGGCGATCCGGGCGTCCGGCAGGCTGCCCGGCCGGCCGAACTGTGTCACCAGGTGGGCGCAGCTCGGGTCACCGGCGAACCACGACTGGGTCGGCAGTGACGGCTCGACCAGCCGACCGACGGGAACCACCAGCGTCTCCGCACCGTCGCCGCCCCCTGTGCCGGATGGCGCCGGGGAGTGCTGCTCAGCCAGCTGGTGGTACATGCACAGCCAGACGGGCACTGCGCCCAGCGGCAGACAGACCAGCAGCAGAGGCACGCAGCGCCGGCGCTGAGAGGTCACCGCCAGCGCACTGGGACGCCGCATACGGCATACCGTCTTGGCAACGGCTCGGTCCATCCAACTAGTTGATCGCCTCACAAGCTCGCCTTCTCTTCTTCTGTTGCGTAGATCATTCCTCACATTCTGAAACAAACGCGCAAAGAAACTGTCATTTCAGGTCACGTTTAGGTCAAGGTCAATAGTACTTTGTCGAAATATCAACGCTAATGCTAGCGTGGTGGAAGCTCCTTTACATTACCGTGCCGGTTGCTCGAGCCATAGACAGATTGACGTGGCTGATTTGTGCCTACTGATGTGCAGTGGAGGGCGTGCCGGGTCACACAGGTCATCCGATGTCATTCATGTTGAATTTTCCTAGGTCAAGTATATCGGGTAACAGCAGTTAAGTCAGGTCATCTCGTAAAATGGCATAGGTATAAGTTCATTGTCTAATGTCTAATCCAGATAGAGCTCATCTGGAACTGGAGCTAAGCATTCCCGTAAGTTCAAGTGATAGTGTTGGAATAAACACGCTCGCTTGTTCTGGAGTGTCTGTGAATTTATCAATTGGTTTGTACGTTCTCATTACAAAATATCATGACTTGGGGAGTTTTTATCGAAAGTGCAGTCAAATAATTCTACGAAAAGTTATTTCATCATGCCTAAAAAAACAATGTTTTTAGATGTCTTAACCCTCGCCCCGTTGGGGGGGGGGGCATTTTGCCCCCCCCCCCCCTGTGGTTTTTCCTGAATAGCAAGAAAACGGCGGCGCGCAGCGCCGCCAAATTTTCAGTACCTTCCCGGGCATCAATTTGACACCTTCACACAAACTTTCAAGTCTTAGGTCACCTTAGGTCAGTAGTTATTGAGGTCAAACTGAGGTCATGTTCGAGCAAAAATGAGCAAAAAACATGCAATCTTGAAACGCTCACCAAATCTACAATTACCAAGCAATTTCAAAGTTCTTTATATGGTCTAGTAGACAAAAAGCGGCGCCACAAAAATGATATCTCGGATTTTCAAATCTTTGGGTTTTTGACCCCAACAAATTCAAAAATTGATTTTTCTAGAAAAACTAAAAAAAATCCAAAATTATTCCGAATTTCGAAAAAACTGGAAAATCTGTGATAGTCCCTCCGCTCTATTATATACATACCAAATTTCAGATCGATATCTCGTTTTTAAGCCAAGTTTTAGTGAAAAAACTATTCAAAAATGATGATGTCAAATTTTTGAACTCATTTTTTAGCGATTTTAGACCACGTAGGGCAAAACAAAGACCACCATTGAACTCCCCGTGACGAGCTGCATCGATTCGATACCCATTCTATGCAAAAATATCAACTTCGAAATTTAACCTTGACCTGACCTTGACCTGACCTTGACCAAAACGTGACCTAAGCTGGCCCCAAAGGCTGCCTGACCCACATAATCGCATTTGTCATGTAAAATAGACCATAAAACATGTATCACACGACACTTTCATATTGTGACCCCCCAGTGACCTGACCTCTGTGACCTGACCTGGTATCAGTGACCTCAAATAGCAAAATATGTGTTTGAAGAACATTTCCCCATCGATGATTTTCAATGAAATACATTTTACTCGATTTTACAACGCATTTCTTGAAATGCCTGTAAACGGTGAAAATTCGACCTTTGACATGACCTGTGACGTCATCGGTTTGACCTAGGTCAATAAAATTGGGTGGCAAGGTAGTTCCCTGATAGGACTATCCAACATCGTTTGCCGCTTGTCGCTAGGTTGCGTGGTTCTCGAGATCTTAGGGGGGGGGGGGCAAATTGGCCCCCCCCAAACAGGGCGCGTTGCTCGGCAGAGCCCAACGGGGCGCGGGTTAAGTCGACCTTGACCCTGACCCTAACATCTGTACCTACATCGTCGAATAACATGTTCCATGATCGGTGGAGGTTGAGGGTGTGAGTTTAAGGACGCCTCGCGGCGACACAGGCCGTTCGGCTAGGTGGAGGTGGAAGAAGTCCGAAATCAAAGTGTCAGAAGTTCACAAGCCCAATCTCGACGAAACTTTCAGTTCCCTCGCGTTAATCAATTCTACATCTACCCTTAAAATTTCATGACCCTGACCCAAATGACCTTTGACCTGTGACCTACCATTCGAGACCATGTTTTCCGGAATCGCGATTCGGCGTACGTCGGCTCACATTAGCCGCACGTTTGCAGTCTTTTCGTGGTCTCAAGCGTTCCTACATGTGATATGGATGTTGGCTCACAAGCATTAGGGTGGGTGTCATGGTCACCTGAAGGTCAGGTCAGGTCAGTGACCTTTGATAACCTTTATCAACTTTTTCGAGTTTTACACGTTTCTATACTACTTTTAGAGCTGAATTCGAATTTTCAAGTTAGCAACCATTTTAACATTTACAAAGTAGTTTTGGCGCCTTCGTAACATGATAGGAAGCTTCACTAAAGGACATGATGTGGAGTTTGCTAATGTAATAATTGAATGAGGACTTTACTCCACAAGAAATCGTGACCCGAACGATTTCTTGTGGAGTAAAGTCCTCATTCAATTATTATGATAGGAAGCTCTGTCAGAGGCGGTTGACACCTACTACGAATACCCGGCAGGATCCCTACTGGTTGGCCTGACCTGACCTGACCCGACCTGGCCTAAATGCATGAAGACATCATTTGCGATCAAAACTAACATGATATTCGTGATCAACACCCAACAAAAAACACCATAGCAGCCACACTTAATGACTTTCTAACAGGTCCCGATTTTCCCGACTTTTGGGTCACTGACCTGACCCAATCCCGTCGCATATGTCTTCAACATGTCATGTATGCAGACGACTTGAAACTTTGTAAGCGTATTCGCTCTCCCGAAGATGCTGTCGCCCTTCAAACCGATCTAGAAAACCTTTGTACGTGGTCTGACATCTGGAAGCTAAAGCTAAATCCCGAAAAATGCAAAGCAGTAACTTTCTACCTGCGTAGAAAGCCAATTACGACGCCATACTTCATAGCACTACTTTAAATCGTGTATCGGAGATTCGTAATCTGGGTGTCATACTGGACTCAAAATTAGCCTTTGCATCCCACATTGACAGCATCGTTGGGAGAGCGAATCGGGAATCTACCTGCGATCAGTGCAGACATCTCGTGTTTCGGTGTGTCGTAGGCTCAAGCCTGGCCCCCTCATTACGGCCTTTAACGCGCATGTGCGTTCAATACTAGAGTTTGGCTGCGTCATCTGGTCTGGGGCCGCCAAATCGCACATAGTGCGACTGGACAGAGTCCAGCACAAGTTTTTAATGTGGTTGGCTGTAAACTCTAGCAAACCATCTGATTCATTGGACTATGCACACTTGCTCAATCACTTTAAGGTTCAACGACTGTCACAGCACAAGTCGACTGTCACAGCACGATCTCACCTTCTTACATGGTGTGTTTAACGGCAGATTTGATGCGACTGACATCGTAAGCATGTTTGCTTTTGCAGTCCCAGCTAGACTTACTCGATCACGACCAATTTTGCACGTCCCCGTGGCTCGAGTTGAAACGATCAGAAATGGAATGTTCTGTCGGCTGCCGCGCCTAGCCAACTCCTTATACCAGACAATGCCGAGCTCTGATCTGTTTACAAATCGATCATCTTTTAGGAAGTGTGTATTGGCGTTTCTTAGTTCTCGGTGAGCTCTGTACCTAATTATTAGTGTTATTTGTGCTTTTATTTTTTAACTCCGTCTTTTATTGGGTTTTGTGCCTGTTGACGGTTTCAATAAAATACAAATACAAATACAATAAAAATATAATTACATATAAAAATACTTATTATAAAACAGAATATATATAAGTACCTACTAAAAGTCGCCCATCAACTTGCCAAACTTCAGCTCGCTATCTTAACCCGCGCGGGGCTGGGGGGGGGTAAATTTTACCCCCCCTCGCGAATTTTTGCGATATCTCAAAAACGGCGGCGCGCAGCGCCGCCAAACTTTCAGTACCTTTTCTTACATCAATTTGACACGTTCCCTGAAAATTTGAGCAAAATCCGTCGGAAAATTTTTGAGAAATTGACGTTTTAGTGCCGTCATGTTCGCCATTTTCGCCTCAAAAACGGCAAAAGTTCAAACGCCGCTAACATCTTCATTTTTAAAGGAATCAAGACGTAACAAAAAAGGTTATACGTAATTTTACTTTGTCTATCAAATGGCAATCTCAGTTTTTTGAAAATTTTGGATTTTGGCCTAAATTTTTTTCTTCAAAAAACTGACTTTTTTGGAAAAATCATTATAAAATCCAAAATTTTGAGTCTATCAATAAAACCGGAATATATGTCAGAGACGTGGTATATGTGCACCTACATACCAAATTTTAGAAGAATCGGTTCAAAAATGTGGGAGTTATTCAAAATTTTATGACGTCACGACACACAATTTTTTTTTGAAAAATGATTGTTTTGGAAGTTCTAGACCTCGTACGGAAACAAAAATAGCACCATTCGATTCGCCGTGAAAAACTGCATCAGATAGACACCTTTTTAGGCCTTAACAACCAACTTCAAAATTTGACCTCACTTGACCTGACCTTGACCTGACCTCGACCTGAAATTCATCCAGAGGTGGTCCATATCACTTATTGAGTGCGCCTATTGAATTCTATGAGTAAAATGACCCGTAAAACATGTGTCGCACATGCCCTTTTCTATATTTTGTTTTTTGGTGACCTGACCTGACCTGACCTGACCTTGACCTTGACCTCTGAATGATATTGTATGCAACGAATATTGTCTTGGTAGCCTAAGAACACGTTTTGGGCGATCAGTCTCAGTCCATGACTCCATTCTTCGGCAACTACGGTGCAAGGCCGATACTGTAGAAACTTGCAATTTGTACCCTTGACCTGACCTTGACCTTGACCTCAAACTTTAAATTAAGTACATGTTTTTAGTAGTTCGTGATGAGAGCTTTCGATTGGCGTTTGAATTTTCCAAATCGGACCATTAGTTCGGGAGATAACAGGGGGGTAAAATTTACCCCCCCCCCCAGCCCCGCGCGTTCGGCTGGAGACCCCAGCCCCGCGCGGGTTAACCCGCGCCCCGCTGGGCTATTCAGTCATACGCGCCCTGCTGGGAGGGGGGGGAAGGGGGGCAGATTCTGCCTCCCTGTCTAACTTCCGAACCGATGGTCGTAGAAAGACGGGGAAAACGAAAACGGCAATCGAAGGCTCTCAACAAGGCGGGTCTTAAGAGCTATTTTTTGCCTTAAGTAGGTCAGAGGTCAGGTCAAGGTCAGGTCAAGGGTACAAAATGCAAGTTTCTACAGTATCGACCTTGCACCGTAGTTGCCGAAGAATGGACTGAGACTGATTGCCCAACACGCGTTCTTAGGCTACCAAGACAATAGGTATTCCTTGCATACAATACCACGCAAAGGTCAAGGTCAAGGTCAGGTCAGGTCACCAAAACGAAATATTGAAAAGGGTATGTGCGACACATGTTTTATGGGTCATTTTAGTCATAGAGAATTCAATAGGCACATTCAATAACTGATACGGACCACATCTAGATGAATTTTAGGTCGAGATCAGGTCAAGGTCACGTCAAGTAAGGTCAAATTTTGAAGTTGGTTGTTAAGACCTGAAAGGTGTCTATCTGATCAGTTTTTCATCGAATGGTGCCATTTTTGTTCCCGCACGAGGTCTAGAACTTTAAAAAAAGAAAAATCAAAACATTTGTGTGTCGTTGTAACGAAATTCGTTCCTACCCCGTCCTCCACCTCCCTCTGTACCTACTTACTGCCCAGCCCCCTCGCCCACTTACAATATCCTTATATGGTCCTCACTCCTCACCTGCGACGCCTGTCCTCGCCCGCTTCTGATTGGTGCTATGATATGACGTACATCTATATGTATGACGTGTGTGTATGACGTTTGAATGTAGCGGCCGACGCCGAACGCCGAGCAGGAGCTGTGAAGGGGATTCGAAAGCCAACCGCCGTAGCGGCCTGACGTATCGTTATTCAAAGTCTCGGCCGACTGTTTATTACTTTTGGATTCTGTCGTCAAATTTGCAATACATACTTGAAGAAAAGAAAAACCGTGTTGGTTATACGGCTGAAACAAGAGGTCCCCAAACAGACTATCACAGAAGAAGAAATTGTTTATTTACTTATTACATTTGTTACAAATGGTGCCGTGACCCGGATCTAAATAAAAAAACTCAAGAATTGAAATTGGTTCCGCAAGAAATTGCTCTACAAGTCTACGAACAGTAAGCTGTCACTCTTTCCTATCTTTTCCCTGAACGTCTTCGCCCACATTTTCGCTTTCGATTGCTCAACTGTTATTGTGCCTGTGTACATTTGTGTGATTTTTGCATTGTGTGACTGTTATCTCCGCATTTTCGTGTGTCAACTGAACTGTTTATTTGTCAACGCTCCATAAACACCACTTGTTTGTATTCGCTGATTGATTTATACTTACCAGAGTTTTCAAAATGTCCGAGGCAGTCATCACCAAAGCGCTCCAAAACTATTTGTCAGGAACTCCGTATTCAGGGTCTAACTCAGCACATCCGAACATTCTCCGGAGAGGGTTCCGCCAAATTCGCCCAATGGTTAAACGACATGGATCAGATATCTATTACCTGCGATTCAGAGCGTATGTGTGTTTTGGCGACCATCACTTTAAACGGATCCGCTGGTGCGTACGCTTCACGCATGCTAAAAGAAAACCCCCAAATCACGTGGTCGGAACTCCGACGCAAACTAAAGGAAAGGTATAGCGAAATGACTGATCCGTACCTGGCTTCGGAAAAATGCAGACGTCTAAAACAGAACCGTGGTGAGTCGGTACAAAATTTTGCTGAAAAGCTGCGGACAATGGCGTCGGAGGCATTCGAAAATCTCTCTGCCCCTGAGGCGCAACGCTTCCTAGTAGAAGTGTTCCAAAAAGGCGTGAGCGACGACAGCTTGGCGCGAAACTTGATCAGGAAAAGATTCACTAACCTCGACGACGCCCTCGCTTTCGCTGAAAGTGAGCAGCAGGCCGACAGGACTTTCCAAGTCTGCCGCCATCACTCCCCTCCTCAGTCCGACGTCGAACCCATGGACTGCAGCGGTATTCAGTCCGCTACAGACTCTGAACTTCGGACCACTATTCAGAATCTAACCTCCCAAGTGCAGCGAATGTCTCGCGACATCCAAAAACTGAAACCGCAAAAACGTGCTCAGACCGCCCCACCGCAGGTGCGTTTCAACGTACCTCCGACTACTCCCCCACCGACTTACTTCAACGTTCCCCCGACAGCTCCCCCGCAAGTCCGCTTTGATGTTCCACCCCCGCTGATGTCGTACTATGGCAACGTACAAACTCTCCCTCAAGCCCCTCAGACTCCCAGACCGAACTACCAGTGGACTGAAGATGGATCCCCCATCTGTATCGCTTGTGGCACACCTGGACATGTACGCCGTACGTGCCGACGCAACTCAACCCAGTCCTCCTCCCCAAAGTACCCAGGGAAACGCGAACGCGCGTCTCGAAAAATAGCGACCAGAAACGCGCCAAAGAAAGACGGTCCGAAACGGAAAGTTTCTACAAAGAAACCTGGACCGCAAGCAGCACAAATTAAAATTAAACCTGATACGCCGATGTGCTATGTATCTCTGAGCGACCAAAAAGCCTATTCGTTAGTAGATTCAGGAGCGGACATATCCCTTATTTCACGTGAAGCTTTTGACTAAAATCCAGTGCAGGAAAATCAAGGGTTTTTTCTACGAGGAACTGCGTTCCTATTCGTTCTATCTCTGGTCATAGACTCACAAACTTCGGAACGGCCGTACTACAAGTCAAAATTGCAGGATTTAATCAACCGTTCAAATTCCAAATCGTAGAAGGTCTGAAAAACGACTGTATCCTAGGCAACGACTTTCTCTCCTGCATTCGGTGTTCAATTAGATTTTGGACAAAAGACGATGAACCTCGACGGTAACGTCATCCCGCTGCGACCGCAACGTCTGACTTGCCAAACGACTACATCTTTGGTTCGAGTGCCTCACAAAGTTACAATTCCTGCTCAGTCGTATATAGAGATTCCTGCGTTAGTCAACCGTGTTCAATTGCTGGATCAAGATTGCATAGTACAACCTTTGAGCAATGCACCCGTTCTAGGAGAAGAACCTGGTTTGTGTTTGGTTGAAAGTGTAGGTCACGTAGACAAAAACAAGCGTATTACAGTCGTGATAGTGAACGCCACTGGTAGGGATTACGTTTTGCCTTCTCGATCAGTCATTGGCATTGCGGAAGTTTTAGAAGACCCGGAAGGATGCATACTTACAGCTAGTGAGGAAGGTGACCAGTGTAGTGAACCGTCAGATGACGTCCCCGAAAGTCAAAAAGCGCTATTGTCACATGTGTCCGAAGATCAACGTAAAAAGATACAAGACTTCTTGGCCCAAAATGAGGATTTGTTTGCAAAAAGTGATTTGGATTTAGGTTGTACTGATTTAGTGAAAGCAACAATTGAAACTGGTGATCATCCACCAATTAAACAGCGACCTTACCGATTGCCTTTCAGTCAGAGAAAACTTGTAGAAGAGCATATCCAGAAAATGTTGCAGGCTGGCATCATTTCCCCTAGTCGTAGTCCCTGGTCTAGTCCGATTGTGATTGTAGATAAGAAGGATGGACAAAAACGGTTTTGTGTTGATTTGCGTGCTTTGAACAAGATCGTTGTCAAAAATAGTTACCCTCTTCCGCGCATTAGACGACATTTTGGCTTCGCTTGAAGGTGCGAAATATTTCACTTCTTTAGATCTCCGCAGTGGGTACTGGCAGATAGCCATGGATCCCGAGTCAAAGGCCAAAACGGCATTCACTTGTTTCATGGGTCAATACGAGTTTGAAAAGTTATGTTTTGGGTATGTCAATGCACCCAGTCTATTTTCAGAGCTCATGAATAAAGTACTGTGGGGCATTCAACACAAATTTACTATTGCGTATTTGGATGATATTTTGATCTATTCAAAAACCTTTGAGGAACATTTAGAACATATAGATGCAGTCTTTTCACGTTTGAGAGACGCTGGCTTGAAATTAAGATGTCAAAATGTGAGTTTTTGAAACAAGAAGTAAAATACCTAGGCCATGTAGTTACTCCATCTGGTATCAAACCGGATCCCGAGAAAATAAGTGCAATACAAAATCTCCGTCCTCCGACAAACGTCAAAGGCGTCAGATCATTCCTTGGTATGTGTGGATTCTACAGGCGATTCGTCCCAAATTTTGCAAGGATAGCCAAACCATTGACAGAGCTAACAAAGAAAAATCGTCGTTTTTATTGGGATGATGCATGTCAGTCTTCGTTTGAAACTCTTCGTTCAGCTTTAACAGTTGCACCAATTTTGGCATATCCGAACGTGGATAAGCCGTACAAGTTATATACTGACGCGTCACAAAACGCCATAGGTGCTGCGCTAGTCCAAGAGACTGAATTGGGTGAAAGAGTCATCCAATATTTGTCGCATCAGCTCAACGAAACCCAGCAACGCTGGCCTACTATCGAGCGAGAAGCTTATGCGATTGTATATAGTGTACAAAAGTTCCGTCCCTATTTACTCGGTTGTAAAGTTACGATTATGACGGACCACCAGCCCCTCAAGCACCTGTTCACCAGTGAAATGAAGAATGCTAGGATTCAACGTTGGGCGATTATATTAGATGAGTATGGATGTGATATACAGTATATTAGTGGACGTCAGAATGTAGTTGCAGACGCATTGTCGCGACTGGACACCTCAGGAGAGGATTGTCACACGGATATCCCAGGAAATGGATTAATGACTAGTGAGTCATTACCGTGCCATGTCGACGAATGCGTAGCCGCATTCGGTGTAAATAATGAATCTTCGTGCAGTGTGAATGTGATTGATTCTGATAGAGCGCCGGACATTCAAGTAGAGACTGAAGTGAAAAGAAGTGAGTTACCTGAGGCTCCTCCCAAGGAAAAATTCAAAGAGTTTTTGCAAGGACATCCCGACCTTGGTTTACTTCAGAGAGAGGATCCCGAGATCCAACAATTGATCAAAGTATTACAGGACCCAAATCATTCGAACCATGCTGTAGTGTCTCGTTATTATATTTTGGAAGACGGTCTACTATATCGAGTTTCTGATCCGTCCAAATACCCCTCATTTCCAGGTTTGCAGTTAGTTATTCCCAAGCCCCTACAGAAACTGATCATCGAAGAAATTCATTCAGGCTATTTCGGCGGACACTTAGGTATAGATAAAACGTACGACAAGATCCGTTCACGTTATTTTTGGTCCGGTCTATATCGAGACGTTGTTCAGTATTTAAAAACATGTGTCGCCTGCAATATGCGCAAACTCAGACGCGAGCGACCCCCTCTGCAAGATATGCCAATCCCCAAGTTTCCTTTCGAGCAGATCGCAGTAGATACGTCCGGTCCGTACCCTGAAAGTTTCCAAGGAAACCGGTACATTATTACTGTCATCGATTTATTTTCTGGATGGCCAGAGTCGTTCGCTACCTCATCAAAAAGTGCAGAAACGGTTGCCCAAATTTTATTAGAACATATCATCCCTCGCCATGCTTGTCCTAGGATTATGATTTCAGACAAT
The DNA here is from genome assembly GCF_019059575.1 of Amphibalanus amphitrite. Classification (NCBI taxonomy): domain Eukaryota; kingdom Metazoa; phylum Arthropoda; class Thecostraca; order Balanomorpha; family Balanidae; genus Amphibalanus; species Amphibalanus amphitrite. Next base: position 722,766 of record NW_024881685.1, read on the forward strand.
GGTACAGAGTTTTGTAACGCCGTCATAGACCAAATTACAACTTTTAGCAACATTAAACATATCCGAACTTCCGTTTACCACCCACAATCGAACGGCAAATGCGAAAGATATAATAGAATTCAGAACGACATGTTAGCAAAGTTAGTGAGTAAATCTCAACGTGACTGGGACACAAAGCTTCCTTCAATCTTGTCTGCTTATCGCACCGCGAAAAACGAGACTACCAAGTATTCCCCTTTCTTCCTTCTTTACGGTCGTGACCCTGTTCTCCCACTCGATAGCATTTTATCTCCAAAATATCGTTACCAAGGTGAAGATTACGTACCTACCATGCTCGAAAACATGCATTCTGCCTACAGTCATGTGCGTCACAACCTAGTACAAAGTCACGAGAGAAACAAATTTTATTATGATCGTACCGCCAAACCAACGAAAATCAAAGTCGGTGATATGGTTTATTTCAGAAACCCTACGGAGGCGACTCAAAATGCTTCCAAACTGTCGTGCCATTGGAAACCTTTTTACCGCGTTATCAAAGCCATCAACGACGTAACCTTTGTCATTAAGAACCAGCTGTCGGGCGATGTCAAAGTAGTGAACGTTCATAATTTGAGATTCGCTGATCCAGATACCCTTTGGGAAAACGTGACAGAAGAACCACATCATATCAACAGCAAGTACGAAAGTAAACAGAAGTCGTTTATCCCAGTTCCACTTCGTGTGCAGCCTCCACGTCAATCAAAGTTCTCATTCGCTGATACAGAAATGCATAATACTGAAACAGTCACAGATCGGTCTATTCGTGATTCAACCCCCAGTTCGATATCAACCCCTGTTGAAACTTACGCTCCAGCGAAACCGTCGCCGAGTGAACAAAATTACCCACCTTTACCTGAAGATTCTGATTCCGATGCAGATCTTGACGTGCCGTTATCCGAAATGCGAAAACGATGGAGAGAAGAAAAATTGAAAGACAATAGTTCTGACGACGAGAATATTCCTTTGTCCCAATTAGCAAAGCGCCTGAGAACGGAAAAGTTATCTGATCCATTCGAAATTGAACCTACCCCTATGAAAAGACCACTCACCCGTACAGAATCAGAGTCGAACGACATGGATGCAGAAGCGCGTAGTCCTCCTTCAAAATTACAATGTGCCGACCAAGACCACGAATCGGATTCAGACGAATTGGACGCCGATGGTGTACATATTGAAAAGGAGCAAATGTGTACTAACCCACGTGTGAAAGAAGCCCTGTTAGTTAAGATGCTGAAAACACATGAGAAGTTGATGACCGACATGTTCAAACAATTAGAAAAAATGTAAAAAGGTTCCCCGGCCCCCTGAGTTATTACAGGTCGGATGACAGCCGAATGTCTACAGTATTTTGTGGAACCCAGCTAGTACGATGAAGGCTGAACGGCTGTATGGTGTTATAGTGTTTATATAGAATATGGATCCCGGTTTGTATGCCGAAGACAACGTAATCGCGGTACCACGTTGTATTGTGTTTAATGATATACCGACTCTGGCTAGTATGCCACAGCCATTTATGTGTTGTTCATTTTACGTTCGGTCAGTGAACCGTTCAATTGTTCGTGTACTAACCTCATGTTTGCGAAATGTTGATAGTTGTTTGTGTGTGTTCCAGAGATGTGGGCAAGACCGTTCTTCCTGACATTCCTGTTCTATCTGACATCTCCGACAACGGCCAACGTTCTCTTCCTGCCCCGAGGCCATCTCTACGCTTCATACGACCACTGGACTCTTCACATCCCCATCGAAACCAGGACATCATGGACGTTTGTATTGAAGCTGGAGCATCATGTGAAGCTCTTTAAAAGTAAAGTCAGTAGTATATTTGCAGAGCACCGCCAACAATTGCGAAGTGACCAGGCAATTCAGCTTTTTGCTAAGTTTAACCAGAGCGTAAAAGTTATTGACATTGTAATAGATACTTGGTCAAATGCGGTACTTGTTGATTTTTCGGAAACTAATGTTTCACTCCCCGAAGCCGTAAACTTCATTCCCCCACTTCAGGACAAAAGTGTCCATTTGTCTAACTTGAAGAAACATATTCAACAGATTCGAGTACGCAATGCTCAGCATAATAAAACTGTCGTTATCCCCGCCATCTCGGTCACAACGTGTATTGTGGTTGCGTTAGTGCTATTAACTGTTCTATACGTCCGATGTCATGTGTTTAAACCCATTATGATCCGACCCCAGAAAGTATCCGCTCAAAATCCTGCCCCTGACAGTGTTATTGTTGAAGAAACGTCAAGTGTAGCTCCAAATATCAAGCCCCGGGAAAAACTCACGGACCCAAGTCCCTCGTGCTTAAAATGGTTAAAACCGTCTCCAACCCTCGCTTCTCAGAAATCCGCAGATGCCTGATGCAAATATTTTCCAGAGGAGTTCTTTCTCCGCAGCAGAGGTACCAGTAGCGGCGCTCCCACACTCGGTCGAGCCGCCGCCGGTGCTAGTCAGCGCCACTGAGATCGGGCCGCCCCGCATCGGACACCCCACGTCCGGGCGCCCCGATAAAACTACGATGACGCGTGGTCTGGTCAGCCGACACCGGACGGACGACCCACAACAATACGCGAGACGTGAGAACGTCAATGTGTCAATATCTGACACATCATCTGGCGACAGCGTGTCGACATCTGACACACGATCTGGTGTCAATGGACAATGGACGGACAAACACGTGTCAGACAGCAGCGTCAAAGGTGACCTAAACCCTCTGAACTCTCTGAACTCCCTGAACTGATGTGCCCGCAGCGGAATCTTACCAGTGATTGCGAAGCGAGAACCGAATTGATGAGCACGAGTGAGACAGTAGACTATGTTTCGTAAGCGGACAATGAAGAAGACTCTATAGACTTATAGCTACGAGGACTACAACGAAAAAGAACGGGAAATTGTGTGTTGAGGTGCTGTGTATATTGTTGTGTTAGATGTTGTTTGTGTTGTGTCGTGTGTTGTGTACGTTATATCATGCATCATATTAGGAGTATCCCAAGCCGAAAATTTTGGTCAAAATTTCAGCTTTAAGGACCTCGCGTTGTGTTGTAACGAAATTCGTTCCTACCCCGTCCTCCACCTCCCTCTGTACCTACTTACTGCCCAGCCCCCTCGCCCACTTACAATACCCTTATATGGTCCTCACTCCTCACCTGCGACGCCTGTCCTCGCCCGCTTCTGATTGGTGCTATGATATGACGTATGTATGACGTGTGTGTATGACGTTTGAATATAGCGGCCGACGCCGAACGCCGAGCAGTAGCTGTGAAAGGATCATTCGAAAGCCAACCGCCGTAGCGGCCTGACGTATCGTTATTCAAAGTCTCGGCCGACTGTTTATTACTTTTGGATTCTGTCGTCAAATTTGCAATACATACTTCAAGAAAAGAAAAACCGTGTTGGTTATACGGCTCGAACAAGAGGTCCCCAAACAGACTATCACAGAAGAAGAAATTGTTTATTTACTTATTACATTTGTTACACACTCATACATTTTTGCTTACCTAAATAATAGAGTAGTACTGCCGAAAATGGAACATTAAATGCATTTTCTATGCAAACGAAACTTTTAACCAGGTGACAACCAAAGTATAGCGTCTTACCATACCCGTAATATAAAACACCCCGTTTCGAAATGTCTTGAAAAAGCTCATTCACGCTCGAATGCAGCATCCCAGTGCTTTATGCATTATTTTGTTGAATGGTTGAAAGATAAAGTCTTTGTGAAATAGCATATGGCATAGTGCGTTATACAGGCTGTGAGTTTTGCACCGATGAACTTGTGACCATAGTTTGTACCTATGTATGTATGCATGACACCTCAATGTACCGGGTGGCCCAGAAAAAAACGTTCCGAACTTTGGAGGCCTATATATCAAATTCGAGTGCAAATAACGAGACACAATTTTCAGCAAGTTTGCGTCATTTCTTTGCGCATTGGTATGCTAAATTATAACACTATACCATCATTTTCAAGCTGGCAATCTTGAGTTGAATTAAGCAAGACGTTTTTGCTTTTTTTGCCGATGTCAAACGATAGTGATGATTGGGCTAGACGCTCCATGTTATAAAAAAGAATAGAAAAATAGAGCATGTGAATGAAACCAATACGTATGTTCTTATTTTAAATATTTGTGTCTCACTTATGTGCCAAATATTCAAATACTGAGCCAAAATGGTGCTCATGGATGTCATTCGTTTAAACACCAAATCATGATTCGTGGCACGGTGCATGGATTACTGCTGATTACCCTCCTTTCAGTAGATCAAACAGTAAATCGACCGGATAAGGAAAACAAACTAAAACAGACTAGTTCCTGTGCCAGAAGACCACATAACATTTTATGAAAAACAACATTGCCAGCAGATGACAAAAAAGAAAACTGGTTGAAAAGCTACCTTTTCCCAGGAATGTCAGCCAGGAAAGCATTTGAGCCACAAGATGGTTAGAAAACTGGAAACGACTTCCGATGCCACTGGCACAGAGCCATCGTGGTTGCCTGATGGAATGTGTCATCTTGAGACCCGAACCATCAATGAGACTAGCTGCCAGTAGCAGCCATGGCTCTAGGCCGTGGTGCCGAGGGGTGAAAGTGACCTGTTCACTCACATTTTTGAGTAAACATCGGAGCAAAAAAGTAATTTTTACATGGCATGCTTGAAACACGAACCGTTTAAAAAGTAATTTACCGAACACCATGAAAATCACACCATTTACTGAAAATGTGTGCCGCATTGACTATTCGAAGTTTCAATGTTGTATCTTTATCACTTTCTGAGAAATATTGATTCAAAGTTGGGAACGTTTTTTCTGGGCCACCCGGTATATACAATGACAATGACAATGTAACAAGTGTACAATGACGTAAGCTTTAAAACCTACCACGTGGAGGCTTGAGATCGTAAATAAATAAATATAAATAAACACCTAATAGTATATGGTCAAATAACTAGTCTAGCGGTGACACACTCCCCCTCGCCCGTATTGGTGTTTTTTTTTCAGCCGCGAACGTATAAGGGGAGGGGGGAGTCCAGCTCGTCTACTCTACTGTGATGGACGGCACACATCAGCGCCGCGTTCAGCCTCCCCTGGCTCATCGTTGAACGCAAGTATGTTTTTGTCCTACGCAGTGTTGAGAATGACCTCTCGGCAGTAGACGTTGTCACTGGCACGGTCAGATAAATGCGCATGAGCGTCATGACCTCGCTCATCATCTTGTCGGTGACCGCGCATCCAGCCTGTTTCGCCTTAACCAGCACCTCCTTGATCTGGTGCATGTTCCTCGCTGGGATCGACACCCCCTCATCTTCGAATAGGTCTGGCAGCAGCTTGAGCTGGTTCTCAAGCCTTTCCACATTGACATCAGCTCCATACAGCTCTCTCAAGGAGGCCGGAAGCTGTACGGGGGTCTCTTGCGGCGTGGCTGCTCTCTCCAAAACCCGCTCCAGCCGCTGCATCGTCTCCATTGCGGGCTGGTCGAAGCGGTCCTCCAGCTGGGTGTCCAGCATGTCCAGCACCTCATAAAACTGGCGCCTGTAGTAGACCTCTGGTGTGCAGTCCGTATCGATCTCACCGCCACCCAGCCTCGCTGGGACTTTGCGCTTTTTTGGGAGAGCCGGTGCTCCGATGCGATTCTTCGGATCGTTCTCTGAAGCTTCCAGTGCGCGTTTGTAGAGGTCTGCGAATGCCCCGTCTGAGCGCATGCTCTTGTAGCGCCTGCGAACTTGTGATACTGCCTGGGACGCCCCTTGGACTGTTGCTGTTGCAGCTTGGAGACCCCTAGACAGGTCCTCAGCGACTGAAAATACAGCCACAGCCAGATGAAGGCCGACAAGTGTTGAGAAGGCTTCCATCAATGCAAGCATGCCACTGGCGCTGTGCGAGTGCTCACCACTGGACGTCGCACTGATTCTCTCCAGCGTGTCCATGACTTCGGGGTAGTGGCGAAGACCGCTTTCCAGGGATGCCGGGCGACATGTCCACCGTGTGGGACACAGAGGGCGCAGTGATCCACCGCTTGACCCACTGGCCTTGACCAGCTCACGCAGCATTCCAGCTGCCTTGGGTGAGTTGCGCACGAAGATCGTGATTTGGTTGGTGATGTCCAGCGCGTTGCGGATGATCTTGCACTTGCGTGATGCTTCCTGTAGAGCCAAATTTGTGCAGTGGGCCAAGCAGTGCACATATAGCGCTGATGGACACTCCTTCTGCAGCCGCGTGGAGACCCCCTTGATCCGCCCTCGCATGTTGGCTGCTCCGTCGTACGCCTGTCCGCGACAGTTCTGCAGTGGGAGCTGCATGCGGATGAGTGCGTCCTTAATGTGGTTTGCCAGCGCCTCACCTGATGTATCTTCAGCCATTATGAATTCCACCGGGTCCTCGTGAATGTCGAGCTTGTCGTCCACCCAGCGAATAGACAAGCTAAACTGTTCGTTCATCAAGGTGTCGGTTGTCTCATCTGCCATGACTGCATACAACTTGACTGCCCTGATGTCTTGCAGGACATTGCGCAGCACGGTAGTTCCAATGCTCTTTATTATCTCGTTCTGAGCCACCGGAGACAAGTATTCATCCCATAGATGCAAGTCCGGCACGTCCTTTCGCCGTAACACGAGCAGCTGGTGGATATTGCCCTCCGTCTCAGTCCTCCTACGGATGGGAAGATTTTGCCGTAGCAGGTAGATCAGCGATTCAACTTCCTTGATGAGGCAGCGGCGGCGACGGACGTGTTCGGCATTCACCTGCTCCACCAGCAGGCTGCTGATTGGCTTGGATGCCTCGCTGAGCATCTTGCTGCATGCCTCCCGATGGGCTTCGGATTCTTCGTGTTTCTGCAGGTCGTGTTTGGCATCCTTGCAGTTGTTCCAGTGGCATCCTTCCAGTTGTCCGTTTCACACTTTGTCTCGTGGTGATATGTCTAAAACTTCAATGGTTATGACGCTTTAAAGATGATAATGTGCCTTGCCTAAGTCAATGATTGATGACGTGTATCTCGGAACCGTGACGTCATATCTTGACAAAAAATATGTCTCCTTTCTTTTCACATATAGATGAGTAGTTTCACAAAGTTTCGCAAAAATCGGAGAAGGTGAGGTTCAAAATGATCATTTTTTGTCCCACTTGACGTGGAATTACCGATAGGCTCATCCAATCAAGTTTCGATAAACCCGTTCATCATCATCTCCTGCGGTTTCGAACACGCCTGTTAGGTGGCTCCTGCTCATACTTTGTGGTGCGGTGGTGGTGCGTCGGGCCGCGCGCTCTGACTTCGGCCAAGAAAAATGCGTCAGCTGATCATTGTCATTTCTGCCACTTTCGTGTGGTGAGATGGAGTCATAACTTAAGAGACGGCTGTTTCATATCAATTATCTTACATAAAATCATATTTCATACCATAAATTAATGTTCGACAGCCAAATTAAAGAAACAATACCAATACAGGCTTACAGTTTAAGTTCGACATTGTGTTGTCTACGATTAGACAGCTGATAACTCATTCCCGTACGTCGTAACTCTATAATGACCTTTGCTTATTGTCACATGTGCGCCGCATTAGCGATTGCTGCCGACGCCTGTTAGCAGGTCAGCCCACTACAGTTGTTATACATATCGAAAAACCGATAAACTTTTCGGCGAAAAAAGCACTATTCCAGGCCCATTTTTGATTATTTTTGCGATATTAGGTAAAAACAGAAGCTTCTTATCCTAGGAAAAATAAAATGGGAAATCATTGGAAGGTGGCACACTCCCTTTAACCCTCGCCCGTATAGGGGGGGGGGTCGAACGGACCCCCCCCCCATGGTTTTTCGCGAATAACTCGCGTAAAAAGCGGCCCATCGCAACGAAACTTTCAGTACCCTCGCGTTCATCAATTTCACACCTACCCTGAAAAGTTCATGACCCTGACCCAAATGACCTTTGACCTGTGACCTACTTTCCGAGACCATGTTTGGCTGGAATCGCGATTCGGCGTATGTCGGCTCGCATTAGCCGCGCGTTTGCAGTCTTTTCGTGGTTTCAAGCGTTCAAACATGTGATATGATGTTGCCCCCATGCATTAGGGTGGGTGTCAAGGTCACCTGAAGGTCAGGTCAGGTCATTGACCGTTGATGACCTCGGTTCACTTTTTCGAGTTTTACACGTTTCTAGGCCAGTTTTTGGAGCTGAAGTCGAATTTAGCAACCATATGAACATTTACGAAGTAGTTTTGGTGCCTTCGTAACATGTTACGAAGCTGTCACAGGCGGTTGCCACCAACTACGAATACCCTTACTGGTTGACCTGACCTGACCTGACCCGACCTGGCCTAAATACATGAAGACATCATCTGTGATCAAAACTAACATGATATTCATGATCAGCACCCCGAAAAACCCCATAGCAGCCACACTTTACGACGTTCTAACAGGTCCCGATTTTCCCGCCTTTAGGGTCATTGACCTGACCTGCAAGGTCAACCAATGACCTAGGACCTTAAAATTGGGTATCATCGGCTTCCTCTCGTCACGGGCAACACGCTTGTTTTTCCGCGAAGCTCTAGCTCGATCAGGGGCGAAACGGCAAGGGGGGGTCCAACGGACCCCCCCCCCTTATACGTTCGCGGCTGGAAAAACACCAATACGGGCGAGGGTTAAGTTTCCCCCTCACTGTAAACGTCTTTTTGAACAGAGCACGAGAGTTGCTAGCTGAATTAATGAGAAAACTGGTTGGCGCACATTGATTTGACCAGATTTCACAGACGATTAATTTCATCAAATTTATTTTCTATTTCACAGAGTCATAGCTCGTATTTGCCAATACCTACAGCCCCACAGGGATAGACGACTTCTCAGGAATTATGTCTGAACTAGTTAATGAATTGCACGGCGTTTAACAAAACGTTACATCGTCGGTATTCAAAACTTATTTTGAAAATATTATTCGTATCTCCAATACAATGTGTGCTAACCAGTTTTCTCAGTAATTCAGCTAGCAATTCTAGTGCTGTGTTCAAAGAGACGTTTACAGTGAGGGGCAAACTTAAAATAAACGAACTATAGCTGCATCAAAATGCGCCTATCTGAGAGAGGCGACAGAGAAATATATTTTAGCAATTTACATGCCATAGGAAATACGTATGAACCGTTTTAACCTCCCAGGCGGTGGGAGGGGGGCATTTTTTGCCCCCCTTTTAGTTCTTTTTTTCGATATATCTCGAGAACCGCTGCGCCGATTGTCACCAAACTTTCAGTACCATCCCGAGAATAGCTATTGCACATTGTGACCAAAATTTTTTCCAAAGGCTATGATAGGTTGGACGCTAATGACGTCACAGTGACGTCATTTCTGCCATTTTCGACAAAAAAGGTTTCGCGAGAAGAGCTTTCAGGCCTACAGCTTTAGAGATACAGAAAAATGTTTCAAAAAATAAAAGGTGTAGAATTTAAAGGGCTACAAAACTGCTATCTCAGATTTTTGAAATTTTAGGATTTTGATCCCCAAAAATAAAAAAAAAATAGTTTTTCTGAATATAATAGCCGAAAAATCCAAAACACATGCCAATGCAACTTTTCCGCACATGTTATGAAAATTTCAGACCCAGATCGCTAAAGGTCCGGTTACTACGTCACTTCAAGAAACCTCACCTCAGAAAAACTTGAATGTTCGTCATTTTTTTTTCGGTTTATTCACTTCAAACGGCAACGATGGCTCACGCCAAACAATCTGCAAGGTTGACACTTGCCACAACCTCAGCAGCGCCAAAACCCACCCATACATTGTCTACAGTTCGCGTTTCTGCCCAGAGAGGTATACAATTACACACCACATACACAGTTACGTCGGAGGCCGGGCCGGCGGATCCAACCAGCGTGGCGCCGGCAGCTCCCCACTCTGCACACGTGCTCACAATGTACATACAATGTACAATGTACAATGTACACAATGTACAATGTATGTACCGAAATCTGATGCAACCAAACCAATGTATGCAACTAAACTAAAGCAGCCCCGCCGGCGGCCGAGCCAGCAGAGCACGATCCCGACGGCGGCAGCCTCGCGAAGGCGGCGACAGCGGCGGACGGACCAACAACGGGCGCAGAGGACCGCGCCGCCGCCGGTCGCGCGCGAGATCGCCCGGCGCCTGCGGGGCGATCCAGCCTGCCCGCGGCAGCTTCAGGGATGAAGATTTGTGTAGAATGGTTGAGGAAGGGTGAGGATTGTGAGCGTTTGTGTGTGCCTATTTGTTGGTGTGTGCGTGCTTGGGTGCATTTGTGCGCGACACTGCTGCTGTTGGCCACCTGCGGGCTGCGCGGTTCTAAATGTGGATGTGTGCGCGCGTGTGTGTAGGTGCGTGGGTAGGTGAGTGTGTGGGTGTGTGCAATTGCTTCGTTGTGTGAGTGACTGATTGTTTAAATACCGCTGGTTGATGTTACTAAGTTTTTCATGGAACCTCATTTCTTTTTGAATGCGTCTAATGTGTTGGCTTTTTTCGCGATACTGTATTCTGTGTTAAAGGGACTATCCCACCTTCAAAAAAGTACCGTTTAGGATTCGGAAATGTTACTCATGATATTTTGACGAATTCTGCAAGTTTTTACGCGTTTTCATCGTATACTTTTTGAAATATTGCGACTTTCATATTTCATCGTGACGTCATTTATATCGAATCTGTGACGTAATGAAGGATTTACTTCATGTCAATGTGAGGGGAAATTTGGCAGCAAATATATTTGCTCTCAAATATGACGCGGCTCATACAATAACAAGAGTGTCTCTGATTGGCTTATTCGTAAATCAAGTGATGCTTCACTTGAATGTGTGACAGGCGTTCAAAAGGCAAATGAGTAATGACGTCATCAAATGGCCGTTAATAGTTAAGAGATAGGGCCTTAGCTAAGGCCCACTTTTCAAATGAAGGGGACGAATTTCTTTAACACCACGAAACTGAGGATATTGCGACCAGGATATATAGTGGTTTCTGAACCTGGCCGCCAACTCGGCTATCTCAACTCAGAACTAATGCAAAGGTGGGACAGTCCCTTTAATTAATTGCTTCAGCTTATTTTCCAAATGTGAAATATTTGGGATATTTTCCTTTAATCTCGCTTTGTATATAGCCATCTTGGCAAATACTAATAGACATGCTTCCATTTCCGTTACATTTGTGAGGAAAAACCACTAACCAGTTCTTTCGTTGTATACCTATGTTGATGTAGTATTTGCTCAATAAGCTCGTCTTAATTGATGTGATGTATGTTCGCGTGTGAGGACATAACCAATATATATGAGCTAATGTTTCTGGTTCTTCCTTACAAAATGTACAACTATCATTTTCAGTAACATTTATTAACTTTAAATATGTATTCGTTGACAATATGCGATTAGCAAGTTTATATTGGAATATTCTTGCACGGTTGCAGTGTGTCGCTTAAATTGTTATTTCAAAGAAACTATTTTCATCATAACAGCTTATGTCCCTTATCTATTTTTCGCTAACTCTTCTGTCGCAGGGTTTGGTTGAAAACACATATGTATTATAAGCAAGTCGCGTGAAATTTGACTCATTTAAAATCAGGTTCATACGTAATGGCATAATTGGTCCTACTTCTTTTACTATAGACGTTATCTTCATTTCATCCCGTAAGCTTTTCATTAAGCTGGTGTAGCACAAAAGTGTCCTTTTGATATTGTAACACTTTTCGAGACTTTCTTTGGAATGAAGCTTACCGGTATTTTCATCAATTAAATCAGCGAGGAACCGTATTCCTTTTTTGTTCCAATTTCTAACAATTGAGCACTGGTACTTTGTATAATCTGAGAACCACATGTTCTCGTGCAATATATGTGGCATATGTGGCTCATGAAGTTCAGTGAATCTAGCAAAGGCACGCAAGACGTCTTTCCAAAAGGGGTTTTGTATTTTTCCACACCTGATATGTAAGTTTTTACTACCATAGCGCATTATATCATGGCTGTTAGGAAGTTCATTTTTCGCTAACTGTGCCCACTCAGTGTTCGTGCCTGTCAAAAGTCTTTGCAGCCATGCTAACTTCATGCTGTTCACGAACGCCTCAATGTCAATCATCTGTAGGCCGCCATGTCTGAATGTTTGACATACTTTACATCGTTTTCGCACTTGCGACTGCGTCAGCAGTATGAACTGAATGATTTGGATTTGTCCGCCATCTCCCCTTCCGAGCTAAATAATGTGTTCGTTGCGCGCATCGAAAATGTTGTACGGCAGAGGGGAAATGATGGTGCCGCAGATCGGTTTGTGTACCAGTTATTTTAGGGATCTTGCTGTTTTGCATCAGTTATTTTTTGTGTATATTGATGAATGATGTGTAATGTATGTGTGCTCTGTTTGTGTATTATATGTACCGACTTCGGTATGCAATAAACATTATTATCATTATTATTAATATAAAGAGCCTGCTATTTTCGTTTTTATGGAATAGTAAACGAGACCCGATAAACAGATTGGCGTTTGCACGGGCGCAGCCAGGCTGGTCCTCCCTCTCCCCCCCCCCCCCCGGCCTTGATGGTCATTGATCAATGATACGTGATTTTTATTTTTTAGAAATTTATTTTTGGCAGCTTTACAAAATAAAGTGGCCGAAATCCGGGGAGAAAATAGGATTTGGGGTAGGTTAGGTTCCGCGGGCCCTAGCCATGTGCATATCCAGACTTGTAAACGACTCTGAGTTGATTCGTGAATCGACTCAGAATCAAACCGTTTTTCGATGAGTCATGAGTTGATTCGAATCACTTCATCGAGGAACTTGATGAGTCATGAGTTGATTCGAATCAATTAAATTTAACATCATGAGTCATTTGATGAATCGATTCAAATTTTCAGACTCAAACAAAGAATCGACTCAAAAAAAATTTGAGTCGTTTACAAGTCACCATCAACACCCTAATAATCAATGCTAGATCACCCCCTCAGCTTTAGCCATCACTTAACTCCATATTTCAGACTTACAAGAGCCTTAGAGGCTCAGGCACAGGCGCCTAATGAGCCAAAAGCATTTGGCAGTTGGTAAGTACTTAGTCTTACCAAACCAGGTGCCTGCTACACTACCTAGGTACCTACATTTTACATGTCAGAAGTCAGAATTGACACCTGCGGCTGCCTCCCCTTCTCCCAGTCCCAATTTGGTCCCAATAATCAATCAACAGCATAAGAGTTTGGGCGTCTATAGAGTCAAATACGCCCAAACTACCTATAGCCTATAAACTACCTATAGGCTATGCTATAATATTAATAAACTCACCTATAAACCGCAAAACTGCGATGCTCAACTGCCAATAAACCACAAAAGGCACATTTTTCCATGAAATAGAAGTTTAAAAAGAAACTTGTTTTATGACATCATAGAATCTTCAGAATAATGTTAAGGAGCGGCTTTGAAATATTTCCTCAGCGATCTCCATTCGCCTAAAATATGTACTATGAGTGACGTCATAAATTCAAGAATAGAATGTGAAAGTCATAAGTATGTTTTAAGAAAACTACATTAATGGCGCAGTTGATAACTTTCACGTCTGAATCTCGTGACAAATTGGCCGGATGACGTTGCCCGAATTGCACCAATGACAATTTATTTTCACCAAAAGAGCCACTTGGTCAGTGCTCCGGTGCTCCTGATATCGATTAATATTCAATGACGTCATTTTTAATCTAAAATTGCAGACTAACAATATTTTTTTATATTCCTTCATTTTAATCTCCACGTTGAGCCAACATAAATGGTAAGTTACGGATGGGTGATCTAGCTGGAGAATGTATATTGTATATCTACATTAACTACTTTCAATGAGTCTCAACTCAAGATCATATCTGATTCTGAGGCCTGAGCCACTCATGCAAGGTCATGGTCTCCTCGTGGCCCATGGAGTCCCTGCTGATGAGTGATGCTGAATGTTTCACAGGTGGAATTAATCCTATTTTTGAGGATGTACTGTTTGAATAATTTTATCTGATAAATAAGAAGTAGTAACATTTGTCTCATTATCATGTAGAAAAGTTTGATTAAAAAAAAAAAAACATGAATGCCTCTCGGAACTTGTGCTTTTGAATTTTCAAATAAGACTTTCTAGGTAATAATAAGAGATAGGTTACTATGCTATTCCTTAGTCCTTAGTCTTACTTATATTATAATTGTCTCTCAGAGTTACTTACAAATTTATCTGACATTGCACTGTTGACTGTTGAGTGTTGAAGATAGGTAGGTACCTATGTACCTAGTCCTACTAGGTAGCTGCTTGAATCTTTGGTCAAGGCTACTATGCTGCTTAATAATTGTGGTATGCAGCATATTCATTTTATCATAGCTTTGAGTCAAATAATCAACAAATGCCTATAGTGAGTCATTGGTTGAATGAAATAAGTTCAATAAAAATGTCGTGTGAGTCATGAGTTGATTTGAATCGATTCATCAAAATGTGTGAGTCATGAGTTGATTCGAATCATTCCGTTGGCTAGTTGCTCGAGTCATGAGTTGATTCGAATCATTTTATCGAGGAACTTGATGAGTCATGAGTTGATTCGAATCAATTAAATTTAACATCATGAGTCGTTTGATGAATCGATTCAAATTTCCAGACTCAAACAAAGAATCGACTCAAAAAAAAATTGAGTCGTTTACAAGTCTGTGCATATCCATGTGCCAGAGTTGGGGTGCTGCTGCACGTGCGCACGTGCAGGGGTCGTTTCCAGATCTCGAGAACGGCTGGATCGATGACGCTCAAATTTGATACACGGTTAGAGACCAGTTAGTAGGGTGCCGTGCACAAGTCAGTTGGGACCCATTTTGCACGTGCGCATGCGCAGGGTGCCGCTTCCAGATCTCGAGAACGATTGGGCCGATTGTGCTCAAATTTGGCACATCGCTAGAGACTGGTTAGTAGGGTGCCGTGCACAAGTCAGTTGGAGGTACTCCCTCTAAATTTCGCACGTGCAAGGCTCACCCTCTCGCTCGCTCCGTTAGTCGCCCCAAAAGGCGTTTTACTGGTAGCATGATACAGTGTTGTTTTCAGGGGGCTGTCATCCCGAGCTTTCCTATGTGCCGGGCGCCCGACTGTTTAACATTACCCGTGACGTCACCGGGGCGTACACTTGTCAGCTGGCCTTCCCCGCAAGTTTGGCTTTAAATACGATTTTGAGGGTCACGGTTGTAAACAAGTTCCTTTCCGGAAACGTTCCGGAAACGCTGGAAACGTTGTCATCCTTTTACTTTCCGGAAATTGTTTCATTACTACTTTGCGCCTAAAATCACTTTCACCCTCGCCGGCACAGGGAGTTGAGTTGATGCAACCCCCCCCCCCCTAAGGTTTTTCGCGAATAACTAGCGTAAAAAGCGGCCGATCGCGACGGAACTTTCAGTACCCTCGCATTGATCAATTGTACACCTATCCTGAAAATTTCATGACCCTGACCCCAATGACCTTTGACCTGTGACCTCTTTTCCGTGACCATGTTTGGCCGAAATCGCGATTCGGCGTATGTCGGCTCGCATTAGCCGCGCGTTTGCAAGCTTTTCGTGGTTTCAAACGTTCAAACATGTGATTTGATGTTGCTCTTATGCATTAGGGTGGATGTCAAGGTCACCTGAAGGTCAGGTCAGGTCATTGACCTTTGGTGACCTCGGTTCACTTTTTCGAGTTATACATCTTTCTAGGCCAGGTTTTGGAGCTGATTTCGAATTTAGCACTACCATTTGAACATTTACGAAGTAGTTTTGGTGCCTTCGTAACATGTTACGAAGCTGTCAGAGGCGGTTGACACGTATTACGAATACCCGTCACGACCTCTACCGGTTGACCTGACCTGACCTGGTCTAAATGCTTAAAGACATCATCTCTGTTAAAAACTAACACGATATTCGTGATCAGCACCCCGGAGAACTCCATAGCAGCCACACTTTACGACTTTCTAACAGGTCCCGATATTCCTGATTTTTTGGTCATTGACCTGACCTAGAAGGTCACCCGATGACCTAGGATCTTAAAATTGGATATCATCGGCTTCCTCTCGTGACGGGCAACACGCTCGTTTTTCCGCGAAGCTCTAGCTCAATCAGGGGCCAAACGCGAGGGGGGGGTCGTACTCCCCCCCCCTTGTGCCGTCGAATGACGCAAAATGGCCTGTGCCGGCGAGGGTTAAGCATATGCTACTTAACGCTTTCCTAATTGTCAAGTGTTGCATTGTCTGCATGGTGAGGAGAACGCTTACCGGTCAGAAGGCCGGTGTGTTGTGAGGAGGGCGCCGACAGGTCAGGAGGGTGCTGTACGATGAACGGCGACGCTGACTGGTCGGGAGGGCGATGCATGGTGATGAGGGCGCTATGCGTTGCAAAAGGCGCAGGCTGGTCAGGAGGGCGCTGAACGCGAAGATGTCGCCGACAGGCGAGGGCGCTGACAGGTCAGGAGGGCACTGCACGGTGATAAGGGCTGCGACAGATCTGGAGCCAGTACGCTGTCCGTGAAGAGGGCGCCGACAAGGCAGCAGGGCTGTATGGTGGGGAGAGCGCCGACAGGTCAGGAGGGCGCCCATGGTCAGGAGGATGCTGTACGATGAGAAGGGCACTATACGAGTGAAGAGGGCGCTGACAGGTCAGGAGGACACTGTATAAAGAGGAGGGCGCGGACAAGGTGAGGAAGGCGATGTACGGTCAGGAGGGCGCCGACAGATCAGGAGGGCCGTCTGCGGTGAAAAGGGCACCGACTTGTCAGGAGGGCGCTGAACGTAGAGGGCGCCGGTCTGGAGGGCTTTGCATGGTTAGGAGGCCGCTATACAGTGAGGAGGATGGCGACAGGTCAGGAGGGCACTGTACGGTGAGGAGGGCGCTATAATACGATAGGCGCTGCCAGGTCAGGAGGGCGCCGACAAGTGTGGAGGGCGAGACAGATCAGGAGGATGCTGTGTGATAATGTCCATGAGGGCGCTCTGCCCGGAGGGCGCCGAATGTGAGGAGGGTGCCGACAGGCCAGGAGAGCGCTGAAAGGCGAGAAGGGCGCCGACAGATCAGAAGGGCGCCGAGCAGACAGAAGGGCGCTGAAGTTGAGCCGAGGGCGCTAGATGGTCAGGAGATTGGGAGTGGATATCCGGCATTTCAGGATTGTGGGTGCATCTTCACCCACAAAGAGATATAAAATTGTAAATCTGGGCGCCAGTACCGCATGAGGACGTCGCAATGGCTTACCGTCGAGGGCGACTAGAGTGCTGGACACTGAAAATGCGCCATCGGCGCACAGAATGATCGTGGAAGGCGCCATCCACGGCGCCTTCGGCGCCCTGGATGACGTCTTTCCAGAGGGCGCCTGCTAGATTTGGGAGGGGCTAAAGCCCGGTGTGCCCCTCCCCCCTTGGCTGCGCCCCTGAGTCCTTTGTCTAGCGATTTTCGAAACATGTATCGCGTCCGTAGGGGCCTTGGGAGCTGCCGGTGACCACAGGGGCCTTATAAGGCGCCCCTGATGACTCGTGACCCGTAGGCCGTATACGGCCTACGGCAGGGGCGGATCCAGAAAATCTCCAAGGGAGGGGCCATTAGAAACCAGGAGGCCCCCCCATAATCCCACCTGTTGGAGGCCCCATCTTCCCACTTGTTGGGCCCCCCCCCCAAAAAAAAACTGCGTCTATTGAGCTTATCTAGCTGTTCAGGCAACATCTCAACATCTGTGCAGGCTTGGAGGCCCTCTGTGCAGGTTAGCAGGCCCTGTAAAAGTGGTCATCTCTGTGAGTATAAGAGACCTCCAAGTTATGAAAAGCTTTACCAATCTTCTAACAAAGAAGTCTTCTCAGCTAGTCTTCTAAGAAATAACTAAGTGGGTAGGTTAAAAAAAAACTCATCGGATTTCGGCCACTTTATTTTCAGGAGGCCCCCTTTTCAGCTTTTTAACTTTTTAACTTTTTATTTTATTTTTGAAAAAAAATTGGCCAAGGGGGGGGGCCATGGCCCCCATGGCCCCCCCCCCCTTGTATCCGCGCCTGGCCTACGGGTCCCGAGTCATGTGGGCCATATCACCACAGGGCACCACATCTTTTTCGAGATAAATGACCGTTTTTAAGCGTGTCGCATTTTCCTGAACATGATCTGGCGTTTACATAATATTAAGCGCCTGACGGCCCCTCTCCTGTCCGGCTGACAGCTTACTGATAAGCCACCTGGCGATCTCCAACTTAACCCTAATTACGACGTTGTCCGATAGGTGGCAGGGTCATACAATCTCAGTCAGGGCAAAGGATTCTCATAATTATTTTGCTATCATATTTTCCCCCTTTTTAAAGTCATTTAAAAGCGCTATTGCACAAGCAATTTTTCGAGTAGCAGCGATTGCAGCCGCCGCATCAGGGTCCGGATGGAGCCAGGGAGCGTATGCCCCGGTGACGTCACCGTAGTGTTGCAGATTTGTAACATTAGCGAGCCCGGACGATCTTACCCAGGGGGGTGCGCTCCGGGCTTTTAACATTACGAAAAGTGGAGACACCTTCGCGCTCGCTGTCAGCATCCCAGCTAACAATTTGCCGTTGTTACAACGTCGTTTAAACGTTGTCAAATGGTTACCACAACGTCCCGATTTATCGTTGTGACAACGTAGTTTTGTAGACTCCAGACAACGGCGTGACAACGTCATCCGACCATGCATTTGAATGTCATCACAACGTTTCTGTAACGTGGCCGTGACGTCCCAAAACTGTTCTTACGACGTCCCGCCAACGTTATGAAATGTTTTCTGTAACGTACCAACAGTGTTTCTGGAACGTTGTCACCACGTTTCCGCAACGTGACTACAAGGAGTATAGAACGCTTTGGCAACGTCTCTGCGCAGTGGCGGCGGAATAGGGGGTGCAGGGGGTGCAGCTGCACCCCCATTGAAAAACATGGGGGTGCAAACATATCTTTTTGCACCCCCAAAATCCGTACAAGGGGCCCGTCGCACCATCCAATACATTTCTCCTGAAAACCAGTGATCGGGAAACGAACACTGATAGGGAATCATCCGGGATGTCCAGTTATGGTCAGGAGCGGCCCATGCTAGTCTTTGGGGCCCCCACACCGGCTAGAAGTGTTCCGAGCCGCGTTTGGCGCTCCATGCGGCATCTGAGGGCCGCCACGACGGCCTCAGAGGGCCCTTTTATGACGATCTCTGAGGGCTCCCACCTGAGGGCTTTGTCCCCTGGGGCCCTACAACGGCCACTAAGGGCCCTCATGACGACCGCTGAGGGTCCCACAGAGACCCCAGGGCCCCAAGGAGACTCCAGGGGCCGCGCTGGCCTCTGAGGGCCCCTATGATGGCCTCTGAGGGCCCTTACGATGATCTCTGAGGGCTGTCACGACGAACTCTGTCCCCTGGGGCCCTATAACGACCACTAAGGGCCCTCATGACGACCGCTGAGGGTCCCACAGGACTCCAGGGGCCCCACTGGCCTCTGAGGGCCTCTACGACGGTCTCTGAGGGCCCTTGTGACGGCCCTAGACTCAACTCAAGTCTGAGGGCCCATTTGGCTTCAGACAGCCCAGCGACGGCCTCTGAGGGCCTCAACACAACCAGGCTGCAGGGGCTATGCTGGCATCTGAGGGCTCTGCAACGGCCTATTGAGGGCCCTAACAACAATGGCCTCTAGCAGTCTTACCAAGGCCTCTGAGAGCCCTTCAAAGGTATCTGAGGGCCCATGAAGACCCTCAATATGGCCAAGGACCCTCATGACGACCTCTGATGATCCTCTCGAAGGCTTCTAAAGGCCCTCACAACAACTTCTGAGGACCCCAGGACGGTCCCTGACGGGCTGAGGGCCCTGACGACGACCTCTCTGGGCCCTCACGATGGTCTCTAAGACCCAACGCAAGCTCCAAAGGCCCACACTGGCGTCTGAGGGCCCCACGACGGCCTCTGAGAGCCTCGACGCAGGCAGGCTCCAGGGGCCATGCTGACCTCTGAGGGCCCTCTTGACGGCTTCTAGGGCCTAACGAAGGTTTCAAGGGCCAACGAAGGTTTCAAGGGCCAACGAAGGTTTCAAGGGCCAACGCTGGCCTCTGAAGAACCCTACGACGGCCTCGGAGGGTCTCAACTCAACGCAGGCAGGTGCGAGGAGACATGCTGGCCTCTGAGGGCCCCGCAGAGTTCAGATTCAGAGGATCCAACGACCTTTGTGGACCTTACGAAATACGAAGGTCTCCGAGAGCTCATGCTGGCTCCTGGAATTCCACACTGATTCTCAGGCCCCATGTCGGCTTGTTGAGGCACTTTATCTGCTCTTGGTGCCCCGTCGCCGGCCTCTGAGAGTCTCAATGTCGGAACTTATGGGGCCATGGGCCTTACACCGGCTTTTATGGCCCCTACATCGACTCTTGGGACTCATGACCCATGAAATGTGGGTCTAAGCAGATTCTAAGAATCCCCATGCTGGTTCTAGTAGCCGCCAGCCGAATATTTTGGCTCACACGCGAGCTCCTGGGACCCCGTGCATATCCAAGGGGTCTACCTGCCTCTAAGACCCCACACATACTTTTGGGGCTCAAACGCTTGCCCCTGAAGGCCCCACTGAGACCCCTTTCCTCTATTCAGTCCTCCATACCGGCTCTTAAGGCTAAACATCGGCTCGTGTGGCCTCCATCCCGGCTTTGGAGGGCCTCCATATAGGCTTTTTTTGGGGTCCGATGCCGGTTTCTGAGAGCCCTCAAAAGACTTTCGAGCCTATACTGCCTTTTGAAACCTTTCAGCAACTTTCAAGGGACCGACCCTGATCGGAGGGTTCATTTAGTCTGGGGAGTCATGTAGGTCTCTAGAGGAGTCCCTATGTGGTCGGTTTCCAAGGGGCTTCTAAACACGGTCTTCTTGGAACGGTCTCGTAGGGCCCTCAATGGTCCTCTGCGGATCCAGAAAAGTGGTTTGGGACGCTGCGGGTGGTGGCTAGACTAAAAGATCAGCCGATAAAAAACTAGTTGCATTTGCTTCTTTATGCTTTCATTATTTGAGACAGGTAGGTACACTGCAATTTCAAACTTTTTACAGAACCTGTGTGTATGGGGATAATTTTCCAAAATTTTCGTTTTTCATAAATCATTAATAATCACTAAAAAAAAAACTGAAGGGGGGCCCAAAACTTCCAGAGGGGCCCCTTGAGAAAATTGTGCACCCCCATCCAAAATTACCTTCCGCCGCCACTGTCTCTGCGACGTTTTTATCACGTGCGCACCACGTTGCCGCTACTTCGTATTGCCGTCCCTGCGACCCTGAGTAAACGTCCTAAACATTTTCGCAACGCCCTCTCAACGTGTTCGCAACATACTCAGAATGTGTTTCCGACGCTCTCTTCCCGTTCTCTAGACTTGTAAAAAAAGGCATGTAAGAAGTGTATATTTCAATACATCATACAGGTCAATTTAAAAAAAAAAAAACGACGGCGGCGGCATCGGTGATGGGGCATGGGGCCCAGGGGCGCCCCAATGGGGGCGTGGGACGGAATTGGGTTCTACCGGCTCTGGCGCTAGCCGCTAGCACGCCAGAACTGGTGGAAGTTCACTTCTTCACTAACCCTCGCTGGGAGGATCACTCGGCGGACCGTTAGGCACCGGCTCATTTGCGGCCTCGATGTCCCTAGGCAGCTGGCAGTGCCTGACTAGACGGTCTGCGCACCCCCGTTCCGGTCGCAGCTTCCGGACAGCCACTTCGCTACCGCATTGCCGACAGTAGGCCTGCCACAAGGCGCGCTGACGAGTTGCAGGAAGTCTGCGGGAAGACATGGGGGAAAATCAGACATTCAATTCATGAAAAAATCACAAAAATACCTGCACCACTTTCCGTAACAGTTCGACAGGCTAGATCAAACATGTCAACACCTTAGAGGCTAGAGCTACAATGAACTATAGCCTAGACCGCACGATATTACAAGGCACAATCTTGCAAATGCTACTCGTAAATGGTACTTGACTTACCAGTCAAAGCAACAATCGCATTAAACGCAGACAACTGGCGCTATCTTTCATCTTCCAGCTATCTCAGCCGCGCCCGCCGCCGGCCCTCACTGCTCGCTAGCGCCGCGTAGACTGCGGCTCGGCCGGCTGGCTCTGAACGCCGGCCGGTGACACTGACGTCACGGCCCCTCAGGCGAGGTCAGGGCGCGAGCCACCGTTCGCCTGAGTGGCGGCCCGCGTGGCTTGCTGGCAGCCGCGGATAACAGCCGCGTTTACATAGGGATAGTTGCAAGCAGGGGGGCGACACGGCTATTCGCGCAATGTATTAATTTATGGGCCGCGCGGGGCCTCGCGATGACGCGGCTGGAGGCAACTTCTCAGCGCGCTAGGATACTTCTGGCGGGGCGGGGCGCTGAACGGTGTGCAATGAATGGGTTATGGTCGGGCCGACAGAGATGAGGTATTGAATTTGAATTGACATCAGCAATCGGGTGGGGAAGGAGAACGTTCCTAATCGAGCTTGGGTTGGGGAAAGCCGAAAATATCGCGATCGGCTCATAGCTCAGACAGGGCCGGGTGCCGTACCATGTGTTGTATACATATTTAGGCGGGCAGACAGAGATGAGTTATTGGATTTAAATTCACCTTACCATCGGTTTCTGGTGGGGTTTGAAAATGGTTTTAGTCAAGCTCGGAGTGGGGCAACCCACTGGCGGATCCAGGGGAAGGCATTTGGGGCAAATGTCTTCCCCCACATTGGCAGCGCCCGAAATCGCTTTTCGAGAATCAAAGAAAACTTCACAACTTTTCTGAGGAAATGTTGGTTAATCACACTGCACAGCAGTGCGCAAGGAATCGAAATCAGAGTTTTTTTTAAATTAATTCCGAGAAACCTTTTTGGGGTAAGCCCCCGCAGTGTCCAAGACCGCTTCCTGGATCCGCCAGTTGTGAATAAGTCACGGTCGATACCGAGCTTCGGCGGGACCAGGCGCTGTATACGTTGTTCTTTCAATGAAGAGGTGGACAGACACCTAGCCCCACATCCTACTGCTATGCCCGTGCTTCTGTGGGTGAAGCACTAAAGCATCACGGAATCCCACAGGACCTGCGAGACACGAGGTGGGCCGCTTTGGCCGCCGGGTACTGCAGCTCCCTGGAGTTGCCTGGGACCGATGGCAAAACAACAGCTCCGGCGGTGCCCCTATGGGCCGTAGTAATTAGCGAATTCCTGTAATGTAGAGATCATATCCTCAATAATCTCCATTACCATTTTATATTCCTAAACAGTATGACAGAACAATTATGCTTGCCTACGTTCAGGCATTACCTCTGATGGTCATACGTCCAGTACAACATGTGTTGTCTGTCATACAACAATCGACGACGGGATCTCTTCTCATTATCTCTTAAAGGGACTATCCCACCTTCTAAAATGTTGTTAAAACCAGTTAAATTGTGCCCGACTTAATAGATTGGATGACCAGGAACACGGTTCTGGCATTTATTTTTCATTAAACATCTTAGACTTCCCATATTCCAAACACAAACTTTCAAATATGTGACGTCACAGCCCAAAATTACCTCCTTCCCCGGGCCACATTACTATCATAAAGCTGATTCTTTTTACTCTGTAGGCACCACAACAAAGTTCAGACCAAGTTTTAAGCGATTTTTCAACGAACAAACCCATTTAAATCAGAATGACTAAACGAGGTGACGTCACACTAACGGTCGCTCCATGTTGAAGATAATTTTCAAATGAAGGGAACGAATTTCTTCAACACCAAGAGGCCGCGGGAGTTGCAACCTAGATAGATAGTGGTTTCTGAACCTCGCCGCAAACTTGGCTATCTCAACTCAAACCCCATGTTAAAGGTGGGATAGTCCCTTTAAAGGTAGTGTGCCAGCTTTCTTGGACCGTATGGAGTTAATGGCCCAGATAAGGAGAACCGGATTTTTAGAACTTATCCATACCTTCAAAACTCATGGAAACGTCTTAAATTCTTCAAATTTTGAGTACCCCAGTGCGAAATTCGCCCCGACGGGTTGTCGGTCGTACCCCAACCACATTTCACACCACTATGAACAATAAATGCACACACTGAAATCGCTATTACCGATATGCTCATCCAATCAAGTTTCGATAAACCCGTTCATCATCATCTCCTGCGGTTTCGAACACGCCTGTTAGGTGGCTTCTGATGCTCGTCGAGGTCGGAATTTCCAAATACGCGTGGTGCGTCGGGCCGCGCGCTCTGACTTCGGCCAAGAAAAATGCGTCAGCTGATCATTGTCATTTCTGCCACTTGCGTGTGGTGAAATGGGGTCATAACTTATAAGACGGCTTTTTCATATCAATTATTTTACATAATATCATATTTCAAACCATAAATAATGCTCGACAGCCAAATAAAAGAAACAATACCAATACAGTTTAAGGCTCGACATTGTGTTGTCTACGATTAGACAGCTGATAACTCATTCCCGTACGTCGTATGGTCGTAACACTATAATGACCTTTGCTTATTGTCACAAGTGCGCCGCATTCGCGATTGTTGCCCGACGCCTGTTTGCAGGTGAGCCCACTACAGTTGTTATACATATCTAAAAACCGAAAAACTTTTAGGCGAAAAAGGCACTATTCCAGGCCCATTTTTGATTTTTTTTTGCGATATTATGTAAAAACAGAAGCTTCTTATCCTAGGAAAAATAAAATGGGAAATCTTTCAAAGGTGGCACACTACCTTTAAGCCATCGGTTGTCAATTCACCCACCCCGTTTCCCTAAAAATAGACGGTCAGATTCGGCCTGGGTCCTTACGACCCCTCTAGATTCGCCAGAGACGGGATCGGATCGCCGTTATTGCACCCGTCTTAGTGTCTTTAATACTATGACAGCTTCGACCACGGACTTCGGACGGGGTGATCGTTCCACGAATGTACGAACCATCCAGGCCTAGAGTGCATCGAGGTTTAAAAGAATGCAGTCTGTAGATCAATAAACATAACAATGGTGGTATACAACCACATTAAAATATCTCCCCGGCTCCCGCAACGTTCCAACGCCCCTCCGTTATGCATTCGCCTTGTGTGTCCGCCGAGCCGGCTTGCCTCCAATGACGTCATCGGCCGGCCGGCGGCGTTCAAGGTCAAACGGCTGGTGTCCTTACCTGGAGTTCTATAGCCTTGGTTGCAAGCCTCTAGCTCCGCCTGTGATGTTGCAAAACATGCCAATGACGCTTTGCAATTTACACATGTTATATATATATATATATATATATATATATATATATATATATATATATATATATATATATATATATATATATATATATACAAGTGTTGTTGAACAGAATAGAGAGTTTCGCATTTGTTATTTTTTTGCTCAGACTTTCCACGTTTCGTATAATCTTCTTATTTTCTGGCGTATGTTGAAAGAGGACATTTCCGAGGTTCATAGTGAAAAGAAGGAAGAAGATGAGACACATGTTTAATGAGTAAAGACAAATCAGACGTTTCGTGTAGCATTACACATTTTCAATGGTTGATTGTTACATGATTACAGATTAATATGATGACATGATGACATATAAAAACACATCAGATGTACAATATCGATCGGTGTTTCGAAGATGGTTTCGAATGTGGCAAGGAAGTGGAGCGACTTGAATTAATCACTTCGCGTGTTGTCCTGCGTTCCGTTTATGGCGGGGCACCTTCAAAAAGCTGGAGTATCCCTCTGGCGTTGACCTGTCTGTTGATTTTAGGTTCCAGTTTTCTGATGTAAACTGCTTCCAGTATATGCAGTTTTCTCTTGTCTGTTTCTTGACATAGTATGGTGATGTTCTTAGTGATGTCAGTTCGTGTGAGATGGTCGTCTTGGTGGTGTGTGTCGTTGTGTGTCAGCAGCGCGCCCTGTTGCAGGTGCATTGTTATTCTTCTGCTAAGTGTCGTTGTTGTGTGTCCGATGTAGCCACTGTTAGCTTGGAGCGCACAGTCTCCCTTTTTGCATGAGTAGTGGTATACAACGTTCGTCTTTTTGAGGATAGATGGGTCGTTGGATGGGTTGTTTCGAAGGACTAATGATTTGGTCGTCGGGTTTTTGTAGTAGATTATTAGTCTGACCTCATGGGATGTGTTCGTGGGTCTGACGTTCCGTTTGATGATTGTTTTGAGGGCCTTTTCGTCATTTTTGTAAGCCGGGGACATTTGATTTTTGAAATATAGTGTGTGAGTAGTGGATGTGTCTTTGTCAGGTTCAACCTCACGGGACTGAGCTTTTTTGTCCATGTAAGCTGATAGGGTTTTGTTTACGATCGAATCAATCAGGGAAATTGGAAACCCATTATTTGTCAAGAGTTGTTTGATGTGTCTTAGCTCACGGTTGAAAAGTTCCCAGTTTAGAGGCTCTAGTGTCTGCCCGGATAAGTTCAAAGAGAGCGTCGTTAGAGCATATGTTCACCGGGCCCTTAAGCACTGCTCAAACTGGGAACTTTTCAACCGTGAGCTAAGACACATCAAACAACTCTTGACAAATAATGGGTTTCCAATTTCCCTGATTGATTCGATCGTAAACAAAACCCTATCAGCTTACATGGACAAAAAAGCTCAGTCCCGTGAGGTTGAACCTGACAAAGACACATCCACTACTCACACACTATATTTCAAAAATCAAATGTCCCCGGCTTACAAAAATGACGAAAAGGCCCTCAAAACAATCATCAAACGGAACGTCAGACCCACGAACACATCCCATGAGGTCAGACTAATAATCTACTACAAAAACCCGACGACCAAATCATTAGTCCTTCGAAACAACCCATCCAACGACCCATCTATCCTCAAAAAGACGAACGTTGTATACCACTACTCATGCAAAAAGGGAGACTGTGCGCTCCAAGCTAACAGTGGCTACATCGGACACACAACAACGACACTTAGCAGAAGAATAACAATGCACCTGCAACAGGGCGCGCTGCTGACACACAACGACACACACCACCAAGACGACCATCTCACACGAACTGACATCACTAAGAACATCACCATACTATGTCAAGAAACAGACAAGAGAAAACTGCATATACTGGAAGCAGTTTACATCAGAAAACTGGAACCTAAAATCAACAGACAGGTCAACGCCAGAGGGATACTCCAGCTTTTTGAAGGTGCCCCGCCATAAACGGAACGCAGGACAACACGCGAAGTGATTAATTCAAGTCGCTCCACTTCCTTGCCACATTCGAAACCATCTTCGAAACACCGATCGATATTGTACATCTGATGTGTTTTTATATGTCATCATGTCATCATATTAATCTGTAATCATGTAACAATCAACCATTGAAAATGTGTAATGCTACACGAAACGTCTGATTTGTCTTTACTCATTAAACATGTGTCTCATCTTCTTCCTTCTTTTCACTATGAACCTCGGAAATGTCCTCTTTCAACATACGCCAGAAAATAAGAAGATTATACGAAACGTGGAAAGTCTGAGCAAAAAAATAACAAATGCGAAACTCTCTATTCTGTTCAACAACACTTGTATTGCCAACAATCTGCTTCCCAGCTACAGTAACATATATATATATATATATATATATATATATATATATATATACAGGGTGTCCGGATAGTTCTGGCGCTTTTCAACATTTTCTAAAACAAATGCCATTGGTTCATAGATACTAATCAATGGATCAAAACAATGACCAGGGACACCAAGCCACATGCTTCCGCTACGTGCTCATTCAATGTAACCACCGTCGGCGCCGACGACGGCCTCGACGTAGGGGAGGAAGCGTCTGCGGGTTTTGACGATGCGGGGCATTTCCAGGTCCTCCCATGCTGTCATGATGCGAGTCTTCAGCGACTCCAGGTTGGGGTGAGAAATGGCCTAGATCCTGTTCTACAAAACGCGTAGCACGCCTTAGTCGAGCGGGTCAGGTTAGGAGAATAAGGCGGCCTAATCTCATTTCGCCACGGTGATCTGGCCCGGCAAGCTCCTCTGTCAGTTTAGCTTGAATGGCGGCGGCGTTGTTGGAGGGTGCTCTGTGCTGTTGAAATGCGAAGTGACCCTTAGGGCATGTCGTCTTGACCCTCGGGTTGATGTGGCTGTCCAGGAACCCCTCGTGGGCCAGCCTGTTATTCATTTATTCGACATTGACGAAGATGATGGGACATTTTTGTCCATCAGACCCCCGCACTTTCTTCGATTGCCGCGCTGAAATGCTGCTCCGTTCCCATATCGCGTTCGAAACGGTCTGAGGATATTTTTTAAGGAATCCCCGAGTCGAAATAAACCTTTACCTGCTAAACCATTCATCGAAAAACGCCGCATCGCGCTGCAACTCGCGCCTCGTTCAAGTCGCACCCGGCCGCCGCGCGCAGGCATTCAGCGACAAGGCGCATCTTCGCCCATCTACCCATCACTGAAAACGATTTCAAGGTCATATTTACACGACCCCTGGCTGAGCAATCAACGAGGGGTCATGTCTGTGATGATTGGCTGAATGTCCAATAATCACAGCGCGCGTTACACGGCGTCCAAAAGAAGCGCCAGGACTTTCCGGACACCCTGTATATATATATATATATATATATATATATATATATATATATATATATATATATATATATATATATATATATTAGAGAGAGATAGAGAGAGAAAGGTATCAGAATTTACTTACACCGCTAATTATTCAGTACCTATAATGTCAAGGTTGTGAAAAACCGTTTTAACAACGTGTTGGCGACCACCAGCTGACAACGTGAACAGTCCAAGTGTTAAAATATGTCAAATTTAACGATGAAAACTGAATATGCGCATTGAAAGTCAAAGGAAATGCATTACATGGCCATATATGTCACCATGCATTATCAAAATATAATGCTGCAAGTGCGCGGTTGCTGCAACGTACCAATAAAACGTTGTCACGACGTTTTACCACGACTTTCGGACCAAACCATGGCTTCACAACGTTCCGAACGTTGCTACAACGTAATTAAAACGTAATTTCGCAACTTACCGAAACACGACGTTGTGACAACGTTGTAGTAACGTTTCCTGTTAGCTGGGATCGTAAGCATTCTAAACAAAAACTGCAGTAATCCCACCAATCAGCGTACAACAATACTCGACGCTCATTGGCTGATAAGCCAGTGACGATTTTGGGGGCCAGAGCGTTAGAGGTAATCTATAGCAGCACGGGCCGCTAAGTTTAGGACTTGATTTTGATATTATTTAGGCCAGTCTGATGAAAACTCTGGTCGGTTATGAAAACTGCAATTCATTCTAGTAGTGGTCCAACAAGTCTTTTTGCTTTTTTCTAAAACAATTCGTTGAAAGATGAGTTATTAGATGCGTACTCATGCCAATTTTGCCCCGTTACCATGGCAACCTGAGTTTGTTTGGTCCCCAGAGTCGCGGTTACTAAATTCATTGTTGTCCCCAGTTTTTCGTCGGGAGCGTTCTACCTGGTTTACATAGCCTTGATCTTACCTAACTTATACGGCCTTGGTTGTTTTAGCAGTCACTCGTGTTCCCATAAACTGCTGAAAAAGAATGTGCCCCATGCAGCCAGTGCTTCACTCTCCCCTACGTTAGCGGCTGTGAAAACGCGAAAGTAAGGGCGACGGTTAAAACATGACAGATGCATTTGTACGACTGCATGAAATGGTGAGAAGATACATTAAAATTGGCATACATTCAGTTCATCAGTCCGACTACTGGGACGAAACAGTTGGGATGTCTGTTCCCTCAAGAGAGACATTAATTTTAAAAAGATGAGGCCTGCTAAGAAGCCTCCAGTGCCCCACCAAAAGGCTCCGTTACCCTAAAAGGAGCATGCGCCACCGTTTGCCGCCGATTGGGCTCCAATGAGCGCCGCAGAGCTCTCTGGTGAGACGGCTGGTGCCTCACCTGCAGTCCGGAGACTGGCCGCGACACGCTGGTCATGGGCCGGGAGCCGGCTGCCGCTGCCGAGCGGAGCGCTCCGCCCGCACCGGCGCTGGCCCGCGCGGCGCCCGTGGACGGCCGGCTGGCCAGGGCACCGGTCGTGCCCGGTCTGCGGCATACACCAACCGTACAGCAGCACAGTCAATCAACAGTCTAATCGGCTGAGCAATGATGAACGAACAGGAAAATCAGTTCCCGATACACATTTAATCATGTGACGCCGATAGTAGAGGTTACACAAAACAGAATTACAGAAGTCAGTTATTGGGGTTACATGAGCAAAGCAAATGCGTACCTATTACAACGGATTCATCGCGAATGCGTATTACCGACTCATCAGCTTAACCCGCGCCCGGCTGGGGGTCCTGGATTTCCACGCCCTGCTGGGGGGGGGGGGTTTGAACACCCCCCCTGTAACTCAGCTCCTGGGCCACGTAGCGATACGCGGAAGGCGGCGTTCGAAAGAGCGTCAAAAATAATGACGAAATCACTTCGGTCAATTTTTTGGTCAGGTCAAAGGTCAGGTCACCAGAGGTCATTGAAGGCAAAATTTCGCCGATTTCCAGGTCGAATGTCGAAAGTTTCCAAGCAGCCAACGCATAACTCGGGAACCAATAGAGCTACAGCGCCGCGGAAAAGCGCATTCGATAGCCCTATTAACGCCCTTTCTGAGTAATTCCCTCAGATTTGTCCTAACGTCAACGGTTTTGCCTGCAGGGGGCAAAAACTGCAAAAATAGCCGATTTTTTCGGAAACAGTTTTTCTGCAATAACTTTTGACCCAAGCCTTGTACGAGCTTTCTTTTACCGGCATCATGTTTCTCTCGTCAAGACGCATCGAATGAACTATAACTTGACCTTGAAAGGTCAACTTGAAAATTTGACCTCAGGTCAAGGTCATGACCTGACCGGAAAGGGTCATGTTGCATATCAGTCGATCCGTATCGTCGAGCTGAACACATCTAAGGCGTTTTCATCGCTCTAGCATGCCTCTATCAAAAGTTATTTGCGAAAAACTGTTAGATACCATTCGTGACCTAAGATGACCTCAGGGCATAAACAAGGGTCACGGACACCATTTTCATGTTCAGTGTGTCTAAATTACTTGTAATTCGGTGTTTGGGAGTGTTTATAATGTCTTTCGTCCAAAAGAGGCGCATTTCAATTTTCTCCCATTGACTTATAATGGGGAGGTCGCAAAATTGACCTGACCTTAGGTCATCGATATCAAAATTCTGAGATATACATTTTGTACATGCTATTGCTCTTAGTAATCGCTGAAAGTTTCAAAGCGATCGGTCACTCGGTGTAGCTATGACAGACATTGAAACTTTTTATGAGGTGAGGTCACTTCAAGTGACCTGGTGACCTGACCTTAAATGACCTTGGTCTGAAATTTTCACAACATGTGTAGAATTGATGTATGATAAGGTGTACCAAAAACGGCGGCGCTCCGCGCCGCCGTTTTTGAGATATTCGCGAAAAACCACAAGGGGGGTGTTCAAACACCCCCCCAGCAGGGCGCGGGTTAAGGTATGCCAGCTTTCCTGGACCGTATGGAGTTAACCTTCCAGGCGGTGGGGGGGGCATTTCCCCCCTTTAGTTTTTTCAATATATCTCGAGAACCGCTGCGCCGATCGTCACCAAACTTTCAGTTCCCTCCCGGGAGCAGCTAGCGCACATGGTGACCAAAATTTTTTCCAAAGG
The DNA here is from genome assembly GCF_019059575.1 of Amphibalanus amphitrite. Taxonomy (NCBI): domain Eukaryota; kingdom Metazoa; phylum Arthropoda; class Thecostraca; order Balanomorpha; family Balanidae; genus Amphibalanus; species Amphibalanus amphitrite. The sequence goes on from NW_024881685.1 coordinate 754,364, forward strand.
CTATGATAGGTTGGCCGCTAATGACGTCAGAGTGACGTCATTTTTGCCATTTTCGACCCAAAAAAAGGTTTCGCGGGAAGATCTGTCAGGCCTACAGCTTTAGAGATACAAAAAAATGTTTCCGACATAAAAGGTGTGGAATCAAAAGGGCTACAAAACTGCTATTTCGGTTTTTCGAAATTTTTTGGATTTTGACCCCCAAAAATCAAAAAATAGATTTTTTTAATATAATAGCCGAAAAATCCAAAGCTTTTTGAATTTCGAAAAAATCGGAATATATGTGATAGTCCCTACCGCCTTCTATCTACATACCAATTTTGAGATCGATACCTCTTTTTTGGCCAAGTGATAGCGAAAAAAACTGTTCAAAATTGATGACGTCAAATTTTCAAACTCAATTTGTAGCAATTCTAGACCTCGTAGCGCAAAAAAAGACCACCATTAGACTCCCCGTGACGAGCTGCATCGAATCGATACCCATTTTATGCAAAAATATCAACTTTGAAATTTGATCTTTTTTGACCTGACCTTGACCTGACCTGCACCAGAAAGTGACATAAACCGTACCTGATGGTCTTATAACCAACACCATTGAGTTAGAAATGAAAAACTGGCCATAAAACATGCATCGCATAACCTTAGTAAAGTTGGGCTCATGTGGTGACCCTTGGTGACCTTTGATGACCTGACCTGTGACATGACCTGGTATGACCAGTGACCTCTAATAGCAACATATGTACTAGACAACTGACGCCTTATCGCTGATTTTCGACAAAATGCGTTTTACTCGGTGCTATAGCGCTTTCCCTAGAAGCCCCGTGAACGGTGAAACATTTTATCTTTGACCTGACCTGTGACGTCATCGGTGACCCCAAGGTCAATGAAATTTGGTTTCCTTCGACAAATTTGACAGGGCTATCGAACGCCGTTTGAATTTTCCGGATCCGTCCAGTAGTTTCGGAGATACGGGGGACAAAAAATGCCCCCCCCCCCACCCCCACCGCGCGGAAGGTGGCTGGTAGGCCCACTGTCTGCCGGGTTAACCCGCGACCGCCTGGGGGGGGGGGTCGGATCCGACCCCCCCCTCCGTTTTCTTGAATAACTCATGAACCGCTTACGCTATCTACTTGAAACTTGGCATGCCTTCTCCCCCATCAATTTGACGTCTCCTGTGCAATTTTTAGGAAAAAAAATCAATTGTTTTTGAGATATATCGATTTTAGTGATGCAACTACATGGCGTTTTCAGTCAAAAAGTGGTAAATGTTTAAAAAATCGCCAAAAATCGAGGTTTAAAGTAAATTGCAAATTAATGACATGAATAGACGCAGCTCAACGACTTCTTTAAAATGGCTATCTCGGATTTTCCATCAAATGCGTTTTTCACCCCTAAAAATTCAAAAGAACTATATTTTTTGGAAAACAGCTAATAAAATCAAAAATTTTGGGAATTAAAAAAACGGAATATATGTTATAGAGCTCTATTAGAACATTAGATGTCCCAAATTTCAACTTTCTATCTGGATTTTTGACCCCCAAATTGTAAAAAATAGCTCCAACATGCATAGGGCATGGTTGACGTCATAAGCATTTTCGTGAATTAGAGGCACTTCTGAACATCGCATGTGAAAACAAATGGCACCACTAAATTCCTGGGACAAAGCTCGTCTAGAAAAGTGCATTTTTATGTCAAAAATAAAAAGTTGAAAAATTGACTTTTTTCTTAGCCCTCGTTTAGTTATGTATGGTACAAATGATTTTTTATGCTTTCAATGCACACTTATCACCAGCACAGTGACTTGGGGTCACATATAACCATTACCATCGGATTCGGCGTGAAAAATAAGCCATAAAACATGTGTCGCACGCCCATGTAGCAGAAAGTGAAAACCGTGACCTTTCGTGACCTGACCTGACCTTGATCCGTACTTAGTATGACCCTTATACGTACATGGTACCTTCACTAGGCCTTTGAGGTCCTTTTTGGTGAGTTTCGAGCAGCAGCTATCGATTCCGCTGTCCGTAAGCCTAATCATGCAAAACCCCTGAATTTGACCTTTGACCTGACCTTTTTTTAAACTTAGTCCGAACCTTTTGATGGGAAGGATTCACAAGACAGAGCCACCGCTAAGCGAAGCTTGTTGCGATGACCCTGCCCTCTACCCTCCGATCGCGCAATTCCGATTCTATGGCAGAATTTAGAGCCCAAAGTTTAACGTGCGCACAAAGCCGCGCACGGCCGGTCCCCTCACTGACTTCGCCTAACTACGGCCTGCCACCAACCGCAACCATACCTGTCAAGAGGCCCATAAACGTCGAGCGCCCGTCGCGCTTCGAACCCGGACTGTCATAACCGGGAACGCGTGCTCTCACCACGCGGGGTCCAACGCTCTAACCAACTGAGCTACGGGACCGGCAACCTTGACCCGAAAGTTGACCTCAATCTTAAAATCTTAAGCACTCTTAAAATATTAAGAGTGCTTTGGGAAGGTCTCGTAGAGACCTTTCGAACGCCGCCTCGCGGGGCTCGATACGACCATTGGTTCTCGAGATAACAGGGGGGGGTCGGATCCGACCCCCCCCCCCCCCCCCAGGCTGTCGTGGGTACGGAAATAGCCCGGGTTAATTAACCATTAACCCGGGTGCCGGGTTAATGGTCCAGATAAGGAGAACCGGATTTTTAGAACTTATCCATACCTTCAAAACTCATGGAAACGTCTTAAATTCTTCAAATTTTGAGTACCCCAGTGCGAAATTCGCCCCGACGGGTTGTCGGTCGTACCCCAACCACATTTCACACCACTATGAACAATAAATGCACACACTGAAATCGCTATTACCGATAGGCTCATCCAATCAAGTTTCGATAAACCCGTTCATCATCATCTCCTGCGGTTTCGAACACGCCTGTTAGGTGGTGCGGTAGACCGCGCCCAAAGCCAGGGCCCCGGTAAAGTGAGGTAGCCGAGTCGGGGCAGCGTGCGCTGACCCAAGCCGGGGCCGCGCGTCCTCCCGGTGTCATGTGATAGCCCGGGGCTGTCCGGGGATGCGGTAGACCGCGCCAGTGTTCGCCACGGGCCGTAAAATCTTAGTCCAGCCCAGCCCAGGCCCATGGATTTACAGCCCGGCCCAGCCCGAGCCCAATCATGGTAAAAGCGTCAAAGCCCAGCCCGGCCCAGCCCGTCAAAAATGAATGGGTTAAAAATTATTGACACCGCACAGGTACCCAAAGGTAGCAAAGAAACAATATTTTGCGAGCCGCATGCACAATGCACATTGCATGCGTGCTTTATTGACTCGGTTTTTAGTCTTGCACAGTAATAAGCTATGTAGTTATAGTTTTTGTCCCAGTTGCGAGCCCCTGACTCCAATTAACAGTTCCTGGCCCAGCCCATCCACAGCCCATCGATCCTTCATATTTGAGGGCCCAGCCCAGCCCGTAGCCCAGCCCAGCCCATGACCCATTGGGCTGGCCCGGCCCATGGCGAACACTGCTCCCGGTGTCATGTGATAGCCCGGGGCTGCCCGGGGATGCGGTAGACCGCGCCCATAGCCGCGGCCCCGGCTTGGGTCAGCGCACGCTGCCCCGACTCGGCTACCTCACGTTACCGGGGCCCTGGCTTTGGGCGCGGTCTACCGCAGGTGGCTTCTGCTCATACTTTGTGGTGCGGTGGTGGTGCGTCGGGCCGCGCGCTCTGACTTCGGCCAAGAAAAATGCGTCAGCTGATCATTGTCATTTCTGCCACTTTCATGTGGTGAGATGGGGTGATAACTTAAGAGACGGCTGTTTCATATCAATTATTTTACATAAAATCATATTTCAAACCATCAATTAATGTTCGACAGCCAAATTAAAGAAACAATACCAATACAGGCTTACAGTTTAAATTCGACATTGTGCTGTCTACGATTAGACAGCTGATAACTCATTCCCGTATGTCGTAACTCTATAATGACCTTTGCTTATTGTCACATGTGCGCCGCATTCGCGATTGTTGCTGACGCCTGTTTGCAGGTCAGCCCACTACAGTTGTTATACATATCGAAAAACCGATAAACTTTTAGGCGAAAAAAGCACTATTTTAGTCCCATTTTTGATTTTTTTTTTGCGATATTAGGTAAAAACAGAAGCTTCTTATCCTAGGAAAAATAAAATGGGAAATCATTAAAAGGTGGCACACAACCTTTAACCCGCGAGTTGCTGGGGGGGGCGTTAAACGCCCCCACTTTTTTCGCCGGGCCATAGCATAAAAACGGCGCGCCGCAGGCGCGCCAAATTTTGGGTACCTGTAGGGAATTGATTGAAGCTTATTGTGACAAAGTTTCAAAAAAATCGGTCAGAAAATTTTTGAGATATCGAGGTTTTAGTGACGTCATGATTTCTGAGTTTTCGACCAAAAACGGCATATGTTCAAAAAATCATATAAAATCACAGAATAAACATACAGACATTCCGTAAACGCCATTAGACTGCCAATACCATGATCAATCAAATGGCTATCTTCGATTATTGATTATCGTTCCGCATTTTCCATAATCTTGAACTGAACCTTGGCAATTTTTCGTGACTACTTCACGACCATGATACATGAATTTATTAAATTGAACTTTTTGAGCCAAACACGTACACATATGATAAAATGAATGTCACCATCGTGTTCTACGCCCCAAATTACCTATAAAACATGTGTCACAGGCTGCGAATATCAGTTTTGATTTTCGGGGATATGTGCCTACCCGGTTGACCTGACCTTGACCCTGACCTATGCTTGACTGACCCCTACATGGAGCTGACACTCTTGTAGGCCTTATAAGATGGATTGTGCACCGTTCTGACAGAGTTTATGGCGAGAGGCGCCCATTGCGAAGTCCTGAAGTCCATGCTACTGAAAGCCCGATTTTGGGTGTTTGACCTGACCTTGACCCGACCTGTGACCTCAAAATTCAACTTTAAAGTACTCATCTGAAGCGTCTCGTCGCGCTCTTTCGTTTGCCGCCTCGTGCGTTTCGCTGCGCCTATTGGTTCTCGAGTTATCGGCTGGGGGCGTTTAACGCCCCCCCCCCCAGCAAACGGTGGGTGGCGAAATACCCCAGCAACTGCCGGGTTAAGAGCCAAGTGTCAAAACAAGGTAACTGGGTTTTAACTTTGGACATCAAATATTCCATATTCAATCGCCTCGGTAATTGCCGCAAATGCGACACAACTGCATGTTGCTTACTGGCGAGTCTTTATCTTAATATATTCCCATGCCCGGGAGGCATGTTTCGACTCCCACCCAGAAATGACAAAGTCTCTGATTGGGCAGTTTTTGGCTGACAGACGCAGAATACATATTTGACAGCCATAGAATACTATGCTTTAGCACTTTTTCAATATCGACACATACGTTACATTAGTAAGTTAGGACAGCAAAAATATTGTAATTGATCTGAAATGTTTAATAACGCATTTTTGGAAGCCCGTAAGAATTGATTCTCGTGAGTTAGATGTTACAAAGTATTAGAAGAAATGACTGTTCTCTAGTTAATTAAGAATTAAAGTTTTTAGTCACTGCCATGCGCCCGACAGTCTCCAGAATCCTGCGTACGGGGACACCGCAGCCTCTGGTTTTAATGTTATCGCAATGGGGAGAAAGTGAAATTTTGGATGCGCCAGTATCGTGGTAGGAAGTACGGATGCTTGCAAAACTAAATGCCTTTCAATTCAAATCCCAGAATATCCTTTCGCAGAACTAGCCCTTCTCAGCCTGTCAGCCCATTCTCTAACGCTATACAAGTCTGGACAGTCAACGGGGCATTCCACGTCAAATCAAACACCGAAATCCGTCATCCCCTTCGATTTTTCTGAAAATTTGTAGGCAGACTGGGCATGGTTCAAAACTGAGTTACGTATAATATTTTCGAAATTTGATTAAGTATCGCTGAGATATAGGTCATCGAATATAGCCAAAAATGCCACACATCAATTTTTTAAATGTCTATAACTCTGGTTCCTTTTCTGGTATTAAAATGATATTAACAGGGTCTTGTAGGCAATTGATAAGGCTTTGATTTTTAATCATAAAATTAAATTGAAGTGACCTTGAAATGCATTTGACCTTGAATTAAAACAGAAAAATTTAAATAGCAAAAAACACGTCACCTTCGATTCGGGTAATTTTTACATATTATGTCCGTCACAATGTTCCTAACCATCTGTGAAAAAAATTGGAGTGGGCCATTCATAACTCTCGCGGCAAACGCCGTTGTCATGCATCAACATCACGCAACCGCGCGTGACCTTGAAAGACAGAGTCAAGACATGCTTGCTTGTGTACAGTTTCTGAAATGAATGATTGCTGATTAGTGATATCCCAAACTCTGCGAGAATGGAAATACATAGTCATCGTAGTCAAGCATTCAAGTTCCATAGTAAAAGTGTGTCAGGCAAACGGTATTTTGCGGTGAATTTTGAGCCGTGTGGAAATGCATCATGAAGCCAAAAATTCAACGAAAACATTATCACGCAACGATATCTTCGTCTTTTTATCTTCACTATACGAAAGAATATACATTTTTGAGTATGTATGGGGAATTTCTAGTTAATCTAACAATAAATATGGCAGTTAGAGACCTGCTAAGAGTAACATGTCGCCGGCTGATGCGGGATCGGCCGACGCGGGAAACGCAGCAATCACAATTTTGTGTTTACACGTTCATATTTCAATTGTTTACCAACCGATTTTCAAAATTCTTACACCATAAGATTGCCTGTACATTTCTTAGTCTTCTCACAAAATTTGACGCGAATCGAACGTAATCAGCGGTAAGGAGCGCGATGTAAAGACGGAACCGTTCCGTTCCGTCCCGGCACAGTCTACAATTCAGGCGGCGGCTAGCGGTCGGCGCCGGCTGCCGAGTCGCCGCGTCGCCGCGGCGACAGGATGTTCACTTTACACCGCTATTACTAGACCAGTTGTGAACCGATTTTCTTCTTGCTTGCACGATGAGATGTGCAATTCAATTTTGGACAGGTAGCTATAATTAATTTCGCATTAATACTATGAGATATTGGCGAAAAACAGGAGGGGTGAGGCGAAATTCACTCTTCCCCCTCCACTGCGCGTGCTAACATACGTTTGCATATGTGCCATATTCTTCAAAACTTATGAATGGCCCACTCTAATTTTTTCACAGGTTGTTAAGAATATGGTAGGCAATAAAATATATGAAAATTAGCCAAATCGAAGGTGACGTGTTTTTTGCTATTTCAATTTTTGTGCTTAAGAACAGAGTTGAGCAAATTTCAAGGTCATATATTTAAGTAGGTGCAATTCTAAACAAATGCTTAAGAAATTACCTAAACAGTGGGGTTTATTTCATTCAAATCAAACAAGTACAACCAAAGTTATGGTCGTTCAAAAATATAAAGATGCAACATTTTGTAAAAATTCGATGCCCTATATTTAGAAGACCTCTGGTCAGAATGTGCAAAAAACATCAATGTAATGTTCGGGGCGACACAGGAACTCGCTCACAAATTTATAATGAAATCGCTGATGGTAAGGTGCAAAACAGCCGATTTTTGTTCGATTTGACGTGGAATGCCCCCAACGCCTCATGCGTTGCTCACAGCCTCACGTATCGCGATAAAAAAGACAGTCTCACTCATATAATCAAATGAATTTTCTTATGTATACTACATTTGACACCTCACAGCAAACGCCTCCCTACCTTGTTTTCTACTGTTGCCTTTCACATACATATATACTTTCACGTACTTGAGTTATTCATGTATCCTGAATAACTCAAGTACCGACTTGAATTGTTGAACTAACAAATATGACGCCCGTTTAGTAGAACGACAGCCGAACCTCCTTGCCGTGGCCGGTCAGGCGGGCCGAGAGCGCCGGGACTGCAAGTCGATAAGTGTCATTTCACGCTTCTGTGTGGCCGACTTTGGTCCATCGTGTCACTGAGCTGTGTGATTGCGCCTTATTGTCGGCTGTGGGAGACGCATGTTAATGTTAGGAAATATTGCTTCGCTAAATATTGTTCTTTTGGCGTTCAGCTTTCACTGGAACTCGAAAAAAACATTGTTATGTTTTCAAGAATGTCCGGGACAGCCCGTTGAATAAAAAATTATAAAGTTTTTACAAAAACGCGATTTTCAAAAAAGGCCATCGATCGATTTTGATAAAAATTACATTTTTGGATTCAGCTCACCGTCAGCTTTCGAATGGTATATATCGTTTCTTTTGAGCCTGAGATGACCTTCCGACGAACCGTGTATGGTAGGGTATGGTAGGGTAGGGTAGGTTAGGGTAGTGTAGGGTAGGGTAGGGTAGGGTAGTGTAAGCGTAGGGTAGGGTAGGGTAGGGTAGAGTAAGGTAGGGTAGGGAAGGGTAGTAGGGTAGGGTAGGGACTAGGGTAGGGTAGGGTAGGGTAGGGTAGGGTAGGGTAAGGTAGGGTAGGGTAGGATAGGGTAGGGTATGGTAGGGTAGTAGGGTAGGGTATAATAGGGTAGGGTAGGGTAGGGTATGGTAGGGTAGGGTAGAGTTAGGTAGGGTAGAGTAGTAGGGTAGGTTAGGGTAGTAAGGTAGGGTATGGTAAGGTAGGGTAGGGCAGGTAGGGCAGGGTAGGGTAGGGGGTAGGGTAGGATAGGGTAGGGTAGGGTAGGGTTGACTTCAAAAAGGGCCCAACATACAAAACACTTGAACACCCCGTAACTAGCACCATCCCTTACAGTTCAATTAAAAACAGCTACCCAAATCCACCCAAATAATACAGCTAAAAATCAATCACCCAAACTAATGCACCCGTAACATAACATAAATCAAAACATACAGTTATCGCGTAAACCTGTACCTCTAGTCTATTATTAGGTATAAATCTTAAAAAGTCCGCCCACGCCGCCGTCGGGGTTACGCCCAAAAACGCTTATTGCAAAGCCGTCGATATTGACGCACGAGGGTGAAATTTTCACGACTTGTGGGTCACGTAATTCAACAGGTCGTATTAGATTTTGGGCACGATTCGGCCGGGGGTGCGCCCGTGGCGCGTGCTCATGTGCGCCATAGGGTTAATATTAGAATCGGCTATTGCTCGGGAACGGTAAGGGCTGCGGGGGTGATATTTTCACGCCAAGTCGAGCGCGTGCACTCATTTATCGTATTATATTTTCGACGGTGTGGATTCAGCGGTGTGCACGTGGTGGAGCCGCGACCGTCGCCGAGCAAAACGCACGTGCTTTAGGCTCAGTTGTTCGCTTGCAAAACTGAGTGAAAAGCATCAGAGCCGGCAGGTCATTGACCTTTGACAACGAAGGCCGACACAAGGTCGGCCCCCGCCGAAGTTAGTTGGTAGCACTGCTGCTCCACGGCGTACATTTCCTACCAGCCCATAGGGTTTACATGTTAAATGGCCTGTTTTCGGCGAGCGATATCTCGGTCAACCTTTGAAGGAATCAATGGTTCTTAGTCTCAAATGATAGATCGATGAATTTTCTTTCGACAATTCCTCTACCATTTTTCACGAAACCCAGCCGATCTTCTACGGCGTACAGGGTAAAGATTTCTCTGCACGCCACCACCCGCGATCCGGCTCTCCGATCGTCGGCGCGCGGTCCTCGGTAGCGCAGTCGGTAGCGTATCGGGCTACGGATCCGAGGGTCGTGAGTTCGAATCCTGGGAGCGCCACGTGATTTCGGCTAGAATTGAATGATGTAGATTCTTGAATGTTTGCATAATCAATTATTAATAGCTAATTGAATGTATCTGCCCACTAATCTGCCTCTAAAGCCTGTTATTTAAGAAATCTAATAAATGAATGTCACGTGCGCGTCACGACTGCCAACCATAAGCGCTACCATATTCTAGTTTGAACTAAGTTTTTGCTAGTCCCGACCACATATAGTAGGTTTTCTAGTAGTTATACTAGAAATTCCTACCAAAGTTCGTCCTACCCTTCACTCAATATACCCTGGACACAAGGCACCGCTCGCCAAGAGGATTCGCCAGTAAATACAATAAATTTGTTTTTGCAATATCTCAGCCGTTTCTGGGCCGATTTAGCTGAAACTTGGACTGTCGGTGGTAGTGTAGGGTAGGGTAGGGTAGGGTAGGGTAGGGTAGGGCAGGGTAGGGGTAGGGATAGGGAAGGATAGGGTAGGGTAGGGTAGGGTAAAGTAAGGGTAGGGTAGGGTAGGGTAGGGTAGGGTAGGGTAGTGTAGTGTAGTGTAGGGTAGGGTAGGGTAGGGTAGTGTAGGGGTAGGGGTAGGGTAAGGTAGGGTAGGGTAGGGTAGGGTAGGGTAGTGTAAGGGTAGGGTAGTGTAAGGGTAGGGTGGGGTAGGGTATGGTATGGTAGGGTAGGGTAGGGTAGGGTAGGGTAGGGTAGGGTAGTGTAGGGGTAGTGGTAGGGTAGGGTAGGGTAGGGTAGGGTAGGGTAGGGGTAGGGTAGGGTAGGGGTAGGGTAGGGTAGTGTAAGGGTAGGGTAGGGTAGGGTAGGGGTAGGGGTAGGGGTAGGGTAGGGTAGGGTAGGGTAGTGTAGGAGTAGGGTAGGGTAGAGTAGTGTAGGGTAGGGTAGGGTAGTTGTAGGGGTAGGTAGGGTAGGGTAGGGTAGGGTAGGGTTGCATTGAGTAACATCCTAACTTACAAAGGGCTGGAACAACTCGCATGCATCATACTTTACAGTTCAATTAAAAGCAGAACTTGGGGCATTCCATGATAGATCGACCAAAGCCGTACACCCTCATATTTTATTTTTTGCCTAAAATTGGTCTAATGGGTTGTGATGGGCGGGGAAGCCACCTGTGCCAAGGATTTTTTTCTTCGATCAACGGTTTCCGAGATATAGTCTCAGGCAATTCCTGGAGGTCACGCTGCAACCCTATGTTTGGCGGCTTATAACTCAGAAACTATTGGTTTTCTATGGTAAAAACTTTATATGGCTCAACTCGCAATCAACCAACAAACGTTTTGGCTATCTCGGATTTTCGATTTTTGAAAATTTTGATCACGTGACATCTTGACCTTTTTTCGAAGAGTGACCTTGATATTTTCCCAACTGAAAGTCGCAATTATGTCTGATGACGATTAAAGCCTTATCAATTGTCATTCATATGCGAAAATAAAAAAGTGGCTATCGCCCTGCGTTGACCTCAGGTCAGGTCATTTTTATGACCTGTCCATTATTACGAGCGGGAGCGACGCGAGATCTCGAGAATAAAGCAAGATAGCGACAAGCGGTAAACGGTACAGGATTCACACGGATAAGGTCTACAATTTTTACGGAGGTTATTTTCAGGTCAGGTCAAAGATGACGTCACAGGGGTAAAAAGGAAGTCAAAATAGTTTTGGCTGTACCTTTTGATCTAATAAAGAAAGAGACGTGGAACAGGCACCATTGTGTTTGCTTTCGCCTAGCGCCAGTTCGTTTTGAATTTCAATACCGATGACCTAAGATCAGGTCAATTTCTTGACCACCCCATTATAAGTCAATTGGGGGAAAATCAGCTCCCTTGTTTTTACACTAAAACGCGTCGGATTTGCCTAATATACCATGAGTGACCTCATATACGACTAACTTTGACTACCTTGAGACCTTTTTTGCTCTTGGTCAACTGTGACGTTGCCCTTGGGTCATGTGACGTCATTAAAGGTCACCAAATGTTTTTTTGCTAATAACTCCTTACAGGTTTGAGATACAGCCGCGCGGATAGGCTCATTGTGTTCAGCTCGTCAAGGCCCATCGAATGATATATATGCTGACCTTAAGGTCGCGTGACCTAAGGTCAACTTTTGACCTTGACCTTTCGAGGTCAACATACACATGTTTCGATGCGGATCGACGAGAGGATCACGATGGTGCTATTAGTTTGTTCCTAGCTGGGATACTTTGAAAGTTATTCGAGAAAAACTTCATATATATGTAGTGCCGCCATTTATACTTTCTTTTTACCCCTGTGACGTCATCTTTGACCTGACCTGAAAATGACCTGAGTAAAAATTGTAGACCTTATCCATGTGTACTTTGTTCCGTTTACCACTTGTCGCTATCTTGCTTTGTTCTCGAGATCTCGCTGTCGCTCCCGCTCGTAATAATGGGAAGGTCATAAAAATGACCTGACCTGAGGTCAACGCAGGCCGAAAGCCACTTTTTTATTATCGCATATGAATGACAATTGATAAGGCTTTAATCGTCATCAGACAAAATTGCGACTTTCAGATGGGATAATATCAAGGTCAAATTTTCAAAAATCGAAAATCCGAGATAGCCAAAACGTTTGTTGGTTGATTGCAAGTTGAACCATATAAAGTTTTTACCATAGAAAACCAATAGTTTCTGAGTTATAAGCCGCCAAACATAGGGTTGCAGTGTGACCTCCAGGAACTGCCGAGACTATATCTCGGAAACCGTTGTTCGAAGAAAAAAATCCTTGCCACAGCTGGGTTCCCCGCCCATCATAACCCATTAGACCAATCTTAAGCAAAAAATAAAATATGAGGGTGTAAATTTTATTTATTTTTGGTCGATCTATCGTGGAATGCCCCAGTTACCCAGTTCTACACAAATAATACCAATAAAAATACAAGTTTCTACACCCAAACTAATGCATCCGTTAATCACATATATCAAAACATACAGTTATCGCGTAAACCAGTACCTCTAGTCTACTATTATAAATCCTAAAAAGTCCGCCGCCGCCGCCGCCGCCCACGCCACCGCCGCCGTCGGGGTTACTCCCAAAAAAGGCTTATTGCGGCGCCGTCGATTGACGCAGGAGGGTGAAATTTTTACCAATCGTGTGTCACGTAACTGAACAGGTCGTATTAAATTTTGGGCACGATGCGGCTAGGGTTGCGCCCGTGGCGCGTGCTCATGTGCGCCATAGGGTAAGCATTAGACTCGGCAAAAACAGACCATTGCTCGGGAACGGTAAGGGCTACGGGGGTGAAATTTTCGCTACAAGTCGAGCACGTGCACTCATTTGTCGTATTAAATTTTCGAAGGTGTGGGTTCAGAGTTGTGCACGTGATAGGGCCGCGACCGGCGCCGAGCAGAGGGCACGTGCTTTAGGCTCAGTTGTTCGCTTAGAAAACTGAGTGCAGAAAAGCATCAGAGCCAACGAAGGCCGACACAAGGCACCGCTCGCCAAGGGGATTCGCCAGTAAATACAATTAATTTGTTTTTGCAATATCTCAGCCGTTTCTGGGCCGATTTAGCTGAAACTTGGACTGTCGGTGGTAGTGTAGGGTAGGGTAGGGTTGTAGCCCATGTACTTCTGCCGGTCACCGCTAGGCCCGTTGCTTCTGCCGGTCACCGCTAGATGCTGGGAACCGCTAGTTACAGTTTTTTCTAATAGGTGTCGCTTTTACCAGTCTCTAAATTGCTAAAGGCTTCGATTAAGTTGTGCGCCCTCCTTTAGCGTTCCGTCCGCTTAAACTGCTGCATTGTTTGGATAATTGCATTGGCATATGTGTATACTAAAAACCATATGTATTCGTTTTCTACATTCGATGTTCTCGCCTAACATGTGTGCAATACGAGATAACTGAGTTCATATGTCATACTATATGTGTCTCGATTTTGTAGCGAAATACACGCACCTTTCCGTACTTCTATACTCAGGATACTGAAATCATTCTCCTCCACTCCGCAACCTCCCTCCGGGCTGGACAGGCAACTTTATCTCATGCGGGCTGCTCCCTTGGGGCGGCACCGCTGCTCCTGAGGGAGCGCACCCCGTAGCCGGGTGCAGTGAGTACCTTGGGGCTGGGTGGCCTGTCCTCTGGACAGGCTCAGCCCCGGCGACTCACTAGGATGCCTGCCCAGACCAATGTTTCCCCCTAATTCCTATCATCCTTCCGGCTCTGCAATGGTCTTGTCGACCGAAAGGGCCTAACCCAACAAAACAAACAAACAAATAGCGAAATACAAGAGAAATCTGTATGTCAAGTTTTTCTACTGGCAACACCAGCCAGATTGGTGACCCCGACGTGATACGCACTAAGGGATCGCTATCCCCTCGTGGCTCCTGATACACCGACACTGGCCTGCACCCTGAACTATCTCCTCCAGCTCTCTTTGTGTAGGAAGGAAGTGGCGGATGGTGTGTCTCCACGAGGATCCTTCTTTCGTGCTGTGCGGAACTGGATAACGCCGACTACTACTGCTGCACTACGGTCCAGCTACTTCATCGGCTCACCTTACCGTCCGGCTACCTCTAAAGCTGCACCGCAGCACCTGGCGATCGCCGTGTCGCCGTCGCCGCCACCGATCTTCCCGACCATTGCACAGTGGGGATTTTTCCGATCTAGCACGTATTTATTCGTAGAGGGCAAACCATCGGTAGAATTGTAGCCAGATTGTGCACAGATGTTGGCTGGTGTGTCCTGGTGAGAATTTTACCTGTAAATGTGCATAATCAACATAGTATAGGGGGTTCAATTGGACCCCCCGCTCAGCCGTTTGGCCCCTGATCAAGCTAAAGCTTCGCGGAAAAGTCAAGCGTGCTGCCTATGACGAAATTAGGCCGAATATATCCAATTTCAAAGTCCAAGGTCATAAGCTGACTTTCCAAGTCAGTTTAATGACCCAACTAAAGTTGGGAAATCGAGACCTCTTGAAACTTCGCAAAGTTAGGGTGTTACGGGGTATTTTGGGGTGCTGATCACGAATTTCATGTTAGTTTTGATCACAGACGATGTCTTTATGCATTTAGGCCAGGTCGGGTCAGGTCAGGTTAGATCAATTAGTAGGCGTCCTGCCGGCCATCCATAGAAGTGTCACCTACTACTGATAGCTTCGTAACATGGAACGAAGGCACTAGACCTACTTCGTAAATATTCAAATGGCTGCTAAAATCGAAATCAGCACCAACAACTACCCTAGAAACAAGAAAAACTCGAAAAAGTGAACCAAGGTCATCAAAAGGTCAATGACCTTGACTTGACCTTCACGTGACCTTGACTCCCACCATTATGCATGGCACCAACATCATTTCACATATTTGAACGTTTAAAACCACAAGAAGACTGGAAACCGCGGATAATGTGAGCTGGCATACGCCGAATCGCGATTCCGGCCAAAAATGGTCTCGAGAAATATGCCACAGGTCAAAGGTCAGTTGGGTCAGAGTCATGAAATTTTTAGGTTAGATGTAAAATTGATGATCTCGGGGGTACCGAAAGTTTCGGCGCGATCGGCCGCTTTTTGCGCGAGTAATTTGCGGAAAACCATGGGGTTTTATCCGACCCCTTCCCCCTCCCCCTCCCCACAAGTGCGATGGTTAATAAGGTTACGGTATGCATAACTTACGCTTGTCGTCCTATTCCTAATGAATGTGTCTCAGAAAATATGCATCATATAAATCACGAAGTAAAATTATTCGCCTATGTCCGGAACATACCTATATCGTGCTGTTTGCCCTAGCGCTCCTCGAGTGGGGTGTTAAGTAAGATACTCTAATGTGAATATTCCGTGTTCAGGCAAGTTTCGGCAGCCAAACTAGGCGTTGTCTTGTGCAGAAGAAAGTGGCGAATTCGATAGGATATATTTCGGAGTGGAACAGTGTGGAGAACATTGTTGATTTCCTACATGTATTTAGAATACCATTCCTTCAATATGGTGTCTGTAAGGGTTTTTTTGTAAAGGGCATTTTTGTGACCTTAGTAAGGTTGTGGCATACTTTCTGTTTGCCATTCCATTCCTAATAAAGGTGCCTTTCAGACGATATGCAACTTTAAGACCTCCTAAGATTAAAACCAACAGGACAGGACAATGAAATTGAGCTATACTTTCGGGCCTTGCTGAGCCCATTGAGTAATCACGCATGAGTGTGAACTTTGGGCGCATTTTTCCTAGTTTTGCTGTGGACATACAGATAAAACAATGCCATATATGAAAAATTCAGACATTTCTTAGCCGTACTGACACAAAAAATAAACAAAAATCCAAAAAAGATTTTTTGAATTAATAGGCGCTAGATCAGAAAAATCCCCACTGTGCATTGCTCTCGGCAGCCATGGACCAGAAGACCCAGCCTGCCGGTGCCGGTGCAGCCGCCGCCGCCGCCTCGGATGCCGCTGCTGCTGCCTCCTGTGCCGCTGCCGCCCAACCGGACTACCTCCGCATGGCGACCGCGCCACGCAGCCACGTCGCGCCGCCGCGCTTCTTCGAGGAGGGCCCCGTGATCTGGCTCGTCCAGCTCGACCTTTTCTTCTCTCAGGCAGCTGTGGACGATGAGCTCAGCCGCTTCCGGATCGCCGCTACTCTCTAGACGACTCACTCAGTGATCATCAGCCGGTGACGTGTGTCGTGAAAATACCCAAACCGCGGAAAAAATCAAGGACTCTTCATACCAGGCGTTGGCACAAAACGGACTGGAACGCAGTTTGTCTGGATCTTTTGCTAGCGGACTGGAGGGAGATGTTGGAGACCGCTGATGTCAAAAGCAAGCTTGAAAAATTCGGGGGTGTCGAAGTCTAGTAGGAAAATCTGGCAAATTCCCTGCGTGACGTCACGTCGGGGATGACCGACGGCACCTTGCACTGAAAGATACGGCAGAACGGCTATTTTTGAAAAATGATTAAAAATACTTTTGTGCTGTTATGACGCATAAAACGCTTATCAGCATGTTCCTCATCATGTGATAAAGGCATATCCGTGGTCGAAAATAGCTGAGCACCTCCCAATTTCCAACCACCGACCTCATAAGCAAAGGATGTAAGCGTAATCCTTAAGGGCGACTTTCCTATACATATCCGTACATATGCGTCCTTATGGAAATCGGTAGTGTGGCGATTGGCGACGCGCGCGACATCTGTGTGGCGACCAAGTGGCGACTGTGGCGACACCTGGTGGCTGCTTTTCTGCTGTATGTAGGCATTGGGGTTTTGCCAGATGTGGTTCCTACTGCTACACCACTATGTTGACCCAATACTAGAAAAGTTATTTTGCTAGTAAAATGCAAGCAAATTGAAAGTTGATTTATAAAATTGCTTATAAATGATTACGAGATAATAATAAAGAAATTTTGATTGAATAATTATTTAAATAATCAACCGTGAAACTATATTCTGGTAGGTTTAGTAGAAATAAGTCCGTGCAACCTTGTATTTAGGGCCTTGGAAAAATTCATGCACGTCTGGAACGAGGTCATAGACCGGCACTGTCCTATGGAAAATGTACGCACAAATAGAAAACGTGGCTGTCCATGGCTCTCCAGTGAACTGCGTGACCTGATGACGAAGCGAGACCAGGCTAAAAAGGACTGGCTGAACCTCCGCACCGCAGATCGACACGTGACCTTCAGAAGACTTCACAACAGTGTTAAAAGCAAATTAGCACGTGCACGGAAAGATTTTCTATGTAACGAATTAATGCGCAAGAACTTCAGTGGCTTTTGGAAGAAGTTTAATCAGTATGTAAAAAACACGAGCGGCAACTGTCTAGATAACAACCTTGATTCAAAACAGGCCGACATGTTTAATGCGTATTTTGCGAATGTAGGCCAGTGGCGCAGCCAGGGGGGGGTCAGAGGGTCAGCTGACCCCCCCGAAATTTCTGTCAGGGGCCCGCTCGAGAAAGAGAAAGAGAGAGAGAGAGAGAGAGAGAGAGAGAGAGAGAGAGAGAGAGAGAGAGAGAGAGAGAGAGAGAGAGAGAGAGAGAGAGAGAGAGATCCTAATCTACATAATCGGACGGGTCCGCTTCGAAAAGTGCCTACTGGGACACCACGGGTGAGGGGTAGGCCTGAGGCCCCCGGTGGATGGGTCCGGGCCCCCGGGAGAACGGGCCCCGGAGCCCCGGGTGGACGGAGCCCGGGCCCCCGGGAGAACGGGCCCCGAGCCCCGGGTGGACAGGGGCCCGGACCCCCCGGTGGATGGGGCCCAGGCCCTCGGGAGAATGGGCCCGGGCCCCGGGTGGACGGGGCCCAGACTGCGGGTGGATGGGGCCCGGGCCCCCGGGTGGACGGGGCCCCCGGTGGATGGGTTCGGGCCCCTGGAGTACAGGCCCCGGTCGAACGGGGCCCGGACCCCCGGGAGAACGGGGCCCGGGCCCCCGGGAGAACGGGGCCCGGACTCGGAGCCCAGGTGGACGTGGCCCGGGCCCCCGTGGGGATAGGGCCCGGGCCCTCGGGTGAATGGGGCCCGGGCCCCCGGGCGGATGGGGCCGGGTCCCCGGGAGAACGGGGCCCGGGCCCCGGGTGGATGGGGTCCGGCCCTGGGTGGACGGGGCCCGGGCCCCGGGTGGATTAGACCCGGGTCCCGGGAGAACGGGGCCCGGGCCCCTGGTGGACGGGCCCCGGAGCCCCGCGTGGACGGAGCCCGGGCCCCAGGAGAACGGGGCCCGGACCCTCGGGTGGACGGGGCCCGGGCCCCAGGTGGATGGGGTCGGGGCCCGCGTGGACGGGGCCCGGACCTGGGGAGAACGGGGCCCGGGTCCCTGGGAGAACGGGACCCGGGCCCCGGGAGAACGGGGCCCGGACCCTCGGGTGGACGGGGCCCGGGCCCCAGGTGGATGGGGTCGGGGCCCGGGTGGACGGGGCCCGGACCTGGGGAGAACGGGGCCCGGGTCCCTGGGAGAACGGGACCCGGGCCCCTGGTGGACGGGCCACGGAGCCCCGGCTGGACGGGGCCCGGGCCCCCTGGGTGGACGGGGCCCGGGCCCTCGGGTCGGGTGGACGGGGCCCGGGCCCTCTGATGGACGGGCCCCGGAGCCCCGGGTGGACGGAGCCCGGGCCCTCGTGTGGACGGGGCCAGCCCCCTGTGGATGGGGCCCGGACCCTCCAGGTGTATGGGGCCCGCTAGGGTGACCCGCTTGCTCCGCAACACGAATAAGGGATATTTTCGATCGGTGGGCGTTTGGTTGGTCTTGTGTCCGTGGGTCATGTATACATTTCGGTCGGTTGCCTTTTGACGGCTAAGCATTTTGGTTTGGAAAAAAAAAACATCCATCGCATCGAGGTGCTCGTGTCTGATAACCATACGTCTACTATAGAACTTGTCAAGTGTATTTTATAGCATAGGTTGACGTAGGTCATTAAAAAAATGAGAGCCATAGATGAATTGCCATGTAAAGATTTGAAACATTTATATTTTTAAGAATACTGTTGCTCGTCTTGCAAAAGCGATGATTGGATCTTTGACAAAATTGAATGCTCTTTCCAACGATGCCATTTTAATTGTTAAACATATCAGGTTATGCAGCAAAAGCCGTGTAATTAAGTAAGTCATGAACAAATACCATTTTCTCCAGCGATTTGTTCCACATTGTTTTTAATCAATTATCTTTTCACAAATTTTCCTTGAGAGGCGGTACATTTCTCTTGCAAACAGACGTTGTTTGAACCCGCTCCGTCTGACAGTCACCCGAAAATAGCATTAAGTCCAAAATCCGTCCGAAACGTCAATTTTTCAAGCATAAGTGCCCTCACGGGTGCACGTGGCGCGTGCCATCCCTGCACCGCACACCATTCGATAGCCCGTTCGATTCTCATGCACGATACTGTGTTCCCCATGCCGATCGGACCCACGGTTACCGAGATACTGCACGGGGACCGGACCCGTGTCGGTCAAATTTAGCCATTTTCGCCCAATTTTGCAAGCCTGTAAAGTCTATGACGCGAATTTGCACTTATTGAGCACGCGCCATGTGCTCACCACCGGCCCGATCGAGCTGAGACCCCTCAAAGGCACGCTCCCCATCCTTGTTCTATAAGTTGCGCAAAGTTCAGCGCACTAACGTAGGTGCAACGGTCTGGCCTGTACCTACCCCGGGATAAGTAACACCATGCCGGGACCACGGTGACAGAATCTACGTCACCACATCACCACACCACAATTCAAACCTGGCCCAAGGCAATACATGACCCATGTGAGCACGTTAACCCTCGCCGGCTCAGGCCATTTTGCGTCCTTCGACGGCACAAGGGAGAGAGGGTACGACCCCCTTCCTCGCGTTTGGCCCATGATCGAGCTAGAGCTTCGCGGAAAAAAACGAGCGTGTTGCCCGTGACGAGAGGAAGCCGATAATACCCAATTCCAAGGTCCTAGGTCATTGGTTGACCTTCCAGGTCAGGTCAATGACCCAAATGTCGGGAAAATCGGGACCTGTTAGAACGTCGTAAAATGTGGCTGCTATAGGTTTTTTGTCGGGATGCTGATCACGAATATTATGTCAGTTTTGATCACAGATGATGTCTTTATGCAGTTAGGCCAGGTCGGGTCAGGTCAGGTCAGGTCAACCAGTAGTGGTCCCGCCGGGTATTCGTAGTACCTACGTGTCAACCGCCTCTGACAGCTTTGTAACATGTTACGAAGGCACCAGAACTACTTCTTAAATGTTCAAATGGTTGTAAAATTGGAATTCAGCTCGAAAAAAGCTAGCCTAGAAACATGCATAACTTGAAAAAAGTGTACCGAGGTCATCATAGGTCAGTGACCTGACCTGACCTTCAGGTGACGTTGACATCCACCCTTATGCATGGGAGCATCATCAAATCACATGTTTGAACGCTGGAATCCACGAAAGGACTGCAAACGCGCGGCTAATGCGAGCCGGCATATGCCGAACCGCGATTCTGGCCAAACATGGTCTCGGAAAGTAGGTCACAGCTCAAAGGTCATTTGGGTAAGGGTCATGAAATTTCTAGGGTAGGTGTAAAATTGATGAACGCGAGGGTACTGAAAGTTACGTCGCGATCAGCCGCTTTTTACGCGAGTTATTCGCGAAAAAACCTTAGGGGGGGGGGTCGCATCAACCCCTCCCCATGTGCCGGCGAGGGTTAAAACTTCTTGTGAGCGAATTCACGTAATGAAGAAGAATAAAGGCACAATCTTCTACAGCAGCCAATATATGGCTTAGGACAGGCACATGGGACTACTTAAATCTTGTCCGACAGAAGCAGGCAACAGTTCTGATTGCATTATATGCTATGCATATTGCGGAAAGGGCACATTTCGGCGTCGAAAGATACGAATACATAGGTATCATAGGAAAGATACGAATACCTACGTCATAGTAACATATTTCTGTGGTGGTCAATTTGCGTAAAAATTGAACACCGGGTGATTAACTACCGAGCTATTGTTCTATCCAAATTTTCTGATTCAAACTCGCTCAGGGAGTATCGTGCAGGTAAAGGGGGCCCGCTCAGCAGAATGCGTATGAAATATGGAGAGATTCTGAAAATTGGGTGGGGGGCCCGTACACTAGGGGGCCCGCTTTGGAGGCGATGACCCCCCCGAAACGAAATCCTGGCTGCGCCACTGATGTAGGCTCTAACATTGCAGCAGAACTCTTACCTCGCAGACAGGATGACGATCCCCAGATACGTCCCCCTGTGGTGTGTGCCAAGGCGTGTGTGCCACAAGCTTTGAGCTTCAGCCCGCAACTCTACCTGAGCTGTCAACAGCGGTGCGTCTGATGAGCAATTCGAAAGCTGTCGGACTGGATGGAGTCCCCATCCTGGCCATTCGTCGTTGTTTTGCTGTGATCGGTCCGCTGCTCCTTCATATCATTAACACTTCAATATCAAGCGGCATATTTCCAGAAAAGTGGAAAATAGCGTGTGTAGTTCCTTTACATAAGAATGGTGATCACAGTCGCGCTAGCAACTATCGTCCAATTTCACTTCTGCCAGTCATGTCGAAAATCGCTGAGCGTGTCGTGTGCACCCAATTAACCCACTATCTCAAAGAAAATGACCTACTAGGTAACAGCCAGTACGCTTACCGCAAGGGCCATTCAACGGAAGACGCCATCCTCGAGACCATTGCCTGGACTACTGATCAAATCGATAGGGGCCACATTGCTTCAATAACAGCAATAGACCTGAGCAAAGCGTTCGACAGCGTCGATCATGAAATTCTTTTGATGAAACTAGCGTGGCACGGCGTCCCATCACACTGGTTCAAAAGTTATCTGAGCGGTCGTGGTCAAATGGTTCGAGGTGGTTCTGAGGTTCTTCCCGTGAAATTCGGTGTCCCACAAGGATCAATCCTGGGACCTGTTCTCTTCAGTCTAGTCACAGCTGACCTACCAAATTGTATACCTCATGGCCGCGTTATATGCTATGCAGATGACACTCAGCTTTTGAACAGCTCGCCGACAGACAGCGAAAGTCTCATCCAGTTCAAAAGGCGTTTGGAATCTTCAATGGCCTCAGTGCAGACATGGTTCACTACCAACTCATTTAAAATGAACGTAGCCAAAACTGATTTCATTCTGATCGGCACATCATCAGCTTTGCAGAGTCTCTGATTTCAAACTTGACTTCTGTGAAAGTTCGCTTGAACCTTCAGACAACATTTAAGTATTGGGAGTGAAAATAGACCAAACGTTATCCTGGCAAAAACACGTTACAGAAGTTTTACGACGCTGCTACTCTATTCTATCGTCCTTAAACAGGTTCCGGCGTCACTTTTCTGCTGAGGCTCTTATTCTCATTATCCAGGCACACGTCTTTTCCCAGATATTGTACTGCTTGCCAGTTTGGGGTGGGGCCTGCAAAACCAAATATCTCGCGTTCAGAAAGTAATAAACTTCGCAGCCCGTGTAGTAACCGGAACACGCCGCCATGAGCACATCACACCTACCCTAAGTGCGCTTCAGTGGCCAACAATTGAAGAGCTCATCAAGGAGCGTGATTGCTTAAAAGTATTTCGCGCTTTGAATAACTGCGACGCCCCCAAAGCTCCAAAAAGGATGTTCCACCAAAGATCAGACATAACCACTCGAGTGACCCGCCTGGCATGTACCAGTCGGCTCCACCTTCCAAAGGTGCGTCTGTCTATTACACAACGATCTTTCCCGTACCGAGCCGACCCCCACCGGACACGATTTGGTAGCCGAGGTCTGTGACGTCAGCCGGGCGTGAAGTTTTCCCTTCACCATAGGCTTCACACACAAACCGGCCGAAGTTCATGCCAGGATAGCCCGGCTTGAAAGTGCAAAAATGATAAAATTTTGCCCTCAATAGATTCATTGCTTCATTTTATAACTAAAAACGTCCGTTATTAGGACTCAATGAAGGTAAAAAGTACTCAAAATCGAAGTTCAAGAAGATGCTGTCCGAGCACAATCTGGTAACATCACGTGACCTCTTTTAAGCAAAATGTATATAATTCAAGGATGTTATTACACGATTGCTGCCTAAAACATCATAAATAATACGCTTGTAACATTTATTGCTTCTGTTTAAGTCATAACATTGCAAAACGCAAAGTTTATCATGGAAGTCACGTGACCAAAGGTATAGCAGGGGTTGGGACAAGCACTCAAAGGATTTCAAGTTTTTTAATTAAATTATATAAGTTTCATGATGAAATTGATAGAATGTATTTTTTCCGAATGAAATACAAATTTTCGTATGTAAAATATTTTTCTTATGGGCGAAATTCTCCATATAAGAAATGTCAGTGACGTCACCAGGGCTTTACGTGGGCTTTACTCAAAACATCGGACCTACCTGTTTCTTATAGGTATCTTGTACCGAGCTGCAACTGAATGGAATCGACTTCCAATAGAAACTACACAAACAGGGTCAGAAAAAGAATTCAGGAAAAAACTTAGGTGCAAAAACGCGTGAACCATACCAGCTCACATGCTCAGGGATAGTATCACGGATCGCGTATACTGTGTAATGTGTAGTGTGTACTAGTGATGTCAATTACGGAAAATCGGAATACCGATACCAAACCAAATACCAACCAAAACCGTGGAGAAATACCGAAACCAAACCAACTTGGGAACATGAGGGAAATACCAACTTTTTACCGATTTCTTAGCCTCTTATACATTAGTGGGGGTTCATGATACCAACAAAATACCAAACACATTAGGATTGAAATACCAAATACCAAGTTGGTATCGGTTTGGTATCGGTATACCAAAAAGTCGGTATCCGATTGACATCTCTAGTGTGTACTCTGCGCCTTGCTGTGCGCCATGTGGTGTATGTTACCGTACGTTGGCACTGCCGTGTACATCTGTGTGGAAATTTGTGTTTACATTACTGCCGTGTTAAAATGTCCTGAAAAACTGTGGGAACACGGACGGACATTTAATATTAATACAATACAATACAATACAATAAGTTGACACACCTTACATCATCCTTTCCGACGCCATCCGTCAGCGGTTCGGCAAATTAGTCGAACAACGTCTCTGCTGCCTGCTCTCTGGCCAACAACTCGGCGACAGGCGTCCTTCCCAATTCCTTCGGCATCTCCTGGACCTTGCTGAAGCTGAAGGCTCACAAGATTCCCCGCTCATCCGCCAGATCTTCCTCAATGCTCTTCCGCCTCGGACTCAGCCCTTCCTCCAGTGCCTGCCGCCTGGGACGGACCTTGCGACCATCGCTAGCACTGCCGACCGACTCCTGGAGCTTCCGCAGCAGTCGGACGTCGCTGCACCTACCTCAGGCCTTCTCGCCGCGGTATCGACTTCTGCTGTTTAGCTGTTTAGCTTAGCTGTTTGGACTCTATGATACACAAGCCATAGACCCGAAGTCATATCTGAGGCGAAGTTGGCGAAAGAGCTTTAAAAAAGCTATCGAATACGCTTTCTGTGTCGCTGTAGCTCTTATTCGTGTTTTACGGGTCGCTAAAAAAACGTTTTCCAACGAAACGCTAAGGCATGCTTTCGGCCCCTGATCGAGGTAGAGCTTCGCGGAAGAGCGAGAATGCTGCCCGTGATGAGTGAAAGCCAATGATGCCCAATTTCAAGGTCTTGGCCGGGTCATCTTAGGTCAACGCCCAAAAGTAGGTAAAATCTGGCCGCCTGCTAGAACTTTTTTTTTTTGTTTTGTTGGGTTAGGCCCTTTCGGTCCAATTAGACCATTTCAGAGCCGGAAGGATGATAGGAATTAGGGGGAGACATTGGTCTGGGCAGGCACCCTAGTGAGTCACCGGGGCTGAGCCCATCCCGAAGGACAGGCCGACCAGCCCCAAGGTACTCACTGCACCCGGCTACGGGGTGCGCTCCCTCGGGAGCAGCGGTGCCGCTCCAAGGGAGCAGCCCGCATGAGATAAAGTTGCCTGTCCAGCCTGAAGGGTGGTTGCGGCGTGGAGGAGAAGGATTTCAGTATCCTGAGGATAGAAGCACGGAACGGTGGGCTAGAACTTATCGAGCCGTAGCTGTTATCGGGGTCCCGAGTACGAGTTCGATGTTAGTTTTGAACAAAGATGATGACTCCATGCATTTGGGGTATGATCGGGTCGGGTCAGGTCAGGTCGACCAGCAGGCTTCCTGCCGGCCATCTAGAGTGGGTGACTGACAACCACCAACGATAGCTTCGTAACATGTTACATAACCACCATTTATCAAAACTACTTCTTATGTTCAAACGGGCGCTAAACTCGAAATCAGCCCCAAAAAACTACACTTGTAGTGGAAGCAAATAAAACTAAAAATAAGTTAACCAAGGTCATCCATATTCGAATCAGGGCCAAAATTTTTTTAGAGTAGGTGTAAAATTCATTAACTCGAGGTCACTGGAAGTTTCGTTGCAATATACTCCTTTTTGCGCGGCTTATTAGGAAAGCCCGAAGAGGGGTCCACCATCTGACCCCATTTCCCCTATGCAGGCAGGTCCGAGGGTAGTCAGGGCTGAGGCTAGCCAGGTACCTCGTAGTTACTGATACGCCATCCGACGAATCGACTGCAACCATTATTTTGACAATCAGACGAACGCTTGGGTCAGTTTTGACGCGCTCGCTCATTTGAGGGATAAAAAGGGACTAGAATAGTAGCTACTTTAACATATTACCATGCTGATGTTCCAGCCCACAGCTTATTGACCTATAAGCAATAGGGACTACGGAAGCTCTTGATTCTTGAAGCGATTCTGAATCTGACGTTGTATTTGTTGATGTTGCTGAGCCAACTTCCCTGACACGATAGCTAAAAAAGCATACTCAGCATCGCCAAAAGTGGGGGGTCGACCCCCCGGCTCTGACGAGTGGGGGGGTCACGACCCCCGCGACCCCC
Organism: Amphibalanus amphitrite; assembly: GCF_019059575.1. Taxonomy (NCBI): domain Eukaryota; kingdom Metazoa; phylum Arthropoda; class Thecostraca; order Balanomorpha; family Balanidae; genus Amphibalanus; species Amphibalanus amphitrite. The sequence goes on from NW_024881685.1 coordinate 780,334, forward strand.
CCCCCCCCCCGTCGGCGACGCCCCTGAATGCATGAAATCACGATTCTATATGTTTGAGATAGTTCAGACCATTCCCGGCGCCAAAACAGCAATTTCCATGTTTCCCAATTGACTTATAAGGGTTTAACGTATAAGTTACCTGTATTTGAGGATTTTTTAAGTTTTCATCTTGTTCTCCACTCAATTCTGCGTAAAATGCTGGGTTCCGTGTCTACATAGCTTGAACGTAACGGATGCAGCGGCCGCAAACGTAAATCGAGGTCCGGAATTCCCTATTCCCCAACACAGGCGGCGGCCGCTTTCTGGTCTGCGCAACATGGCGGCACCGTTGGACACCATCTGGCGGCCGATGGGCGAGACTAAATGCTTACTTCGAAATCTAAGCTGCGTTGCGGCATTGGCGGTTATGTGCGGCGTGTATGCCGCATGATTAGTAAGCGGCGACCACTAAATTAAAGACTCAAACGCTCCGACCGGTTTTCAATGAATAACACTGCATACCAAAAATGCCAATCGCTCTCGTCATAAGATATTTAGATTTAAATAACTAAGTTATCTACATCATCATTTTGAACCAAATTAATACTTTCAACTTAACTCACTCATCCCTTCCTTTGTTGGCTCCAAACAGTCTTTCGATTGTCTGGAAATCGTATGCTAAATCCCGTACCTGTATGTGACTGGTGCATATAAAGGCCGAGGTAAGAATTTGAATAGGCTCTCGCATGCGATTTCCTTGCTACCCAAACGAGCGTGTTGCCCGTGACGAAAGGAAGCCGATGATACCCAATTTTAACCCTCGCCGGCACAGGCCATTTTGCGTCCTACGACGGCACAAGGGGGGTACGACCCCCCCCCCCGCGTTTGGCCCCTGATCGAGCTAAAGCTTCGCGGAAAAAACGAGCGTGTTGCCCGTTACGAGAGTAAGCCGATATATCCAATTTTAAGGTCCTAGGTCATCGGGTGACCTTCCAGGTCAGGTCAATGACCCGAAAATCGGGAAAATTGGGACCTGTTAGAAAGTCGTTAAGTGTGGCTGCCATGGGGTTTTCCGGGGTGCTGATCACGAATATCGTGTAAGTTTTGATCAGAGATGATGTCTTTAAGCATTTAGACCAGGTCGGGTCAGGTCAGGTCAGGTTAACCGGTAGGGGTCGTGACTGGTATTCGTAATACGTGTGAACCGCTTCTGCAGCTTCGTAACATTTTAGGAATGCACCAAAACTACATCGTAAATGTTCAAATGGTTGCTAAATTCGAAATCAGCTCTAAAAACTAGCCTAGAAACATGTAAAACTCGAAAAGTGAACCGAGGTCACCAAAGGTCAATGACCTGACCTGACCTTCAGGTGACCTTGACATCCACCCTAATGCATGGGAGCAACATCAAATCACATGTTTGAACGTTTGAAACCACGAAAAGCTTGCAAACGCGTGGCTAATGCGAGCCGACATACGCCGAATCGCGATTCCGGCCAAACATGGTCTCGGAAAGTAGGCCACAGCTCAACGGTCATTTGGGTCAGGGTCATGAAATTTTCAGGGTAGGTGTAAAATTGATCAATGCGAGGGTACTGAAAGTTTCGTCGCGATCGGCCGCTTTTTACGCGAGTTACTTGCGAATAACCTTAAGGGGGTTGCCCCTGTGCCGGCGAGGGTTAAGTTGAAAGCATAATTTGGTTCAAAATGATGATGTAGATAACCTAGTTATTTAAAGCTAAATATCTTATGACGAGAGCGGTTGGCATTTTTGGTATACAGTGTTATTCATTGAAAACCGGTCGGAGCGTTTGAGTCTTTAATTTAGTGGTCGCCGCTTACTAATCATGCGGCATACACGCCGCACATAACCGCCAATGCCGCAACGCAGCTTAGATTTCGAAGTAAGCATTTAGTCTCACCCGCGGCCGATGCGCCTTCCACATTATACATAGAGTTCAGTGGCCACTGCCCATGTTAAAGCACTGCCAAAATGCCGTGGAGAAACATCTACCGCATGCCGTGAATGAGATGCCGTGAATATCTATTCACGGCATTGGTAATATGCCGTTGCCGTGAATGGGCTCCATTAGTCCATTCACGGCATTTCGCCTATTCCCGGCATTGGTAAGATTGGGTTGGGCCCATGAGCGGGGGACTCGGACTGACCTGGAGCCGGCTGCCGTCTTGGGTCGGTCCGAGTTGCGTGCCCAGTGCTCCGGCTCCGGCCGGTCCTGGGACGCCGTTGCAGTGTCCTGCGGGCACGGCAACGGGAGCTCACAGTGGGGGGGGGGGGGCACCTGACGGCTGCAGAGGATTTAAGGATTTATTGCAGAAGCATTTCGACCACAACAGAATGACTGCTGACATCGACATAACGACTTGCAGCACCCTGAGATATAATGCAAGCAGTACGGGCCTATAATGCAAGCAGTAGACACTGAATAACATGGATTAACCCGTGCCCCACTGGGGGAGGGGGCTATTCATAGCCCCCTCCCGTTTCTCTGCAATAACTTCTAAACCACTTGACGTATCGCCGCCAAACTTTCAGTACCTTCGGTTGCATCAATTTGACACCTTGTGTCAAAATTTGAACATCGTATCTATCATAGGTCGGCCGGAAATGACGTCAGAGTGACGTCATGTTCGGCCGATTTCGACGCAAAACATTGAACCACGGGAATCGCTCCCAAGAGCTCAGTTTTTGAGCTAGGTCCAATTTCTTTGCATGAGAGGACTCAGAATGGAATGCGCTATCAAACTGCCATCTCGAGTTTTCAAAATTTTGAAAATTTTGAAAATTATTTTTATTAGAATTCAAAATTTGTATTTTTATATTTTTTTAAACTTTTTGACTTTTCGAAAAAACCGGAATCTATATGATAGAACACATGCTTATGACTTACTCTAGCAAGTTTTAGCCAGAGCCCAGATATCTTCAAAAATGGCCAAGTTATACGCATTATAGCAAACATTTCACAATTTAAAATTTTTTCAAGTCAAATTTTCTGTACGAATTTGACATCGTACAACAATATAAATAGCACCATCGTGTTCCTGAGCTCAAACTGCATCCGATAGACATGTTTTTTATTCAAAAAATTTCAACTTTGAAATTTGACCTTTTTTGACCTGAAAGTGACCTAACCTCAGCTATATTCAAATGAAAGTGGCCTCAAATGACACAGGCGACACTGAATTCGAAATCTATGTCCTAAATGGACCATAAAACATGTGTCACGTGAACGCCTTATGACATTTTTTTTTATTTATTCAGGCCCCCCTCCAACGGGCATTTGTGGCCCAATTACAGGAGGGCTCCTCCTCCTCCTGGCCCTTGCTCCCCCACCCCCCAGGCTACGGCTGAAGTGGGAGCCTACCCCACACCTGGTGACACAGCCGGGGACGACGCCCGCGGAACGGGCAGGACCGGGAATCGAACCCGGCACCGCCCGCACCGCGGGTCGACGCCTTAACCGACTGCGCCACCAGGGCCGCATAAGATTTCCGTGACATATGATGACCTGACCCTGACCCGAAAATCAAAGTACAAGTTTGGTACCCTCAGGGGATCTAAAGTATCTATTCACGAGTGTGCTAACCAAAAATCAGCCTGATCTGACTTGTAAGACGACGGCCAGAGCCCAAAATGTGAACAAGCCAAATATCGATAATTTTTACTTTGACCTGACCTGTGACGTCATCGGTGACCTCGAGGTCAATAAAATTAGGTTTCGCTCGACAATTTTTCCGGGGCTATCAGATGCCGTTTGAATTTTGACGATCGGCCCAGTAGTTTCGGAGTTAGGAGGGGGGGGGGGGCTATGAATAGCCCCCCCCAGTAGGGCGTGTTATACACAGACCCCAGTGGGGCGCGGGTTAACCTTCGCACGCACATGCCATTTTCCCATCTTAGAACGCACATGGGAGGTTGCCACCCCCCCCGCGCCATTTCGTTCCTGCTGGAGAAAGAGCTTCGCGGCAAAACCAACAGATTCTTTGGGAAGGGACGAACCCAATGGTACCAAATTTTGCCTCATATTGTGTCAGTCATTGACCTTCCAGGTCAGGTCAAACTAAAAATGTTGCTGTTTGGGCCTACCGTTGGAATATCACGTGCGGTGCCCATCACATACCGATGGCGCTGCCGTTTGTGGTGCTAAGCCAGCTAGAACCGCCCTTTGTCACAGTATCCGACTAGGTTTTTACTGGCTGTGGTCATTTCAGGTCAAACTAGGTCAAGGTCAATGATATGTGTTTGTATGTCTGTGTGTATGATTGGTTTGTGTGTCCCTATTACATGAGATCACGATCTGAGAAGCTTTTACCAAAAATGCAGTAAAAAAAACTTCACGAAAAGTAAATTCAGCAAGCCTAGAATGCAATGATGACCTAGCTTGGCCTTGACCCTGACCCTGGCATCTGCACATCGTCGAATAACATGTTCCATGGTAGGTCGGAGGTAGGACTAGCAATAACAAAGGCTATAGAAATCAAGGTGTCAAAAGCTCACAAGACTGAAGACCCATAGCCAACGCAAGATGTTGAGTATTGGTCATTTGGGTCATGACATGACCTGAAAAACAAGGTCATATCTCCGAAACCAAAAAACACAGAAACTTGAAATTTTCATTGGACGCTGAGAAAGTATAGAGAAGCAGCTATACGAAAAATCAGGCTTCTAGCTTTAAAAATGTTGAGTGCAGAGAAAAAACTATCTGGTTATTTTCTCGAGCTCCAACGTGTCATTCTCAGCTTGCCTGACAAGGATTCTTGGTGTGCCGGGTGATGTACCTGTCAATATTCTAAAGCTATGTTTTATGTACATACATTGGTCGTCACTTGCTGCACATTATTAACACCAGCATAGTAACAAAGTCAGTCCCAAGTAGCTGGAAGTGCGCCATAGTGATTCCTCTCAATAAGAGAGGTGATCCTTCACAGGCATAAAATTTTAGGCCTATCACTAACGTGCCAGCCATATGCAAGATAGTCGAAAAGCTAGTCCATCGTCAGCTAACCACTTACCTCGATCGCCACTGCCTTTTTAGTCCGGATCAGCATGGTTTTATGGCGCGTCACTCAACCACCACGGCTCTTTTATCTATGACTGAACAAATCTTGCAGGGCATGGACCACTCCAAAATCACGCTGTTAGCCTTGGTTGACCTCAGTCGATGTGTTGATGTCGTGGACCACGCGACACTTCTGGACAGTCTGGAAAGCTCCAGATCTCCACAGGCTGGATCAGGAGCTACCTGGCTGGTCATACGCCTCGTGCGCGGATAGGCGACACCCTCTCTGAGCCCCGCCCCATCGAAATTGGCACTTTCCAGGGTACCTGTCTCGGCCCACTCTTGTTCAACGTGGTCAGAAACAGCATCAGCTGCTACATACCCGACAGCATCAACGGCTTCAACACCTTCTCGGCTCGTTATGCTGATGACACACAGATAGCCATATCAGGTCCTCGCAGTAGCCTGCCAGAGCTGAGTTCGAGAGCTAGCCTGCTTGACACGTTGTGTACCTGGCTTCCCTAGCACGGCATGAAAGTCAATGCCAGTAAAACCGAGCTCCTCATGTACGGCGACCGGAGGCAGGTGATCCAAATTGGAGACCCGCCTGAAATAGCATTCATGGGCGAACCACTCACCCTATCAAACACTGTGAAAAACCTCGGTGTTATCATGGATGGCGGATTATCATGGGAGCCACATATTGACAACGTCATAAAACGCTGTTTCGGCATCCTCATCGGACTCACCCACATCAGGCACATCATCCCGAAGAACATCTTGCCGAGGATTGTAGATGCTCTGGTTCTCTCTCATGTGCGGTATTGTGCGTCAGTTTACGGTAGTGCAAACCGCACCACTGTAGCTAAGCTTCAGAAGGTGCTTAATTTCGCAGCTAGGGTGATCTCAGGTAGAAGGAGGCATGATCACATTTCTGATGTCATCGATGACCTTGCATGGCCGTGTGCGTCCGATATGATCTCGTACTTTGACATTACATTAAAGGAAATAGTTCACTTTCACGAAATTATTTTTTTTGCAACGGATTTATGATTTTTTATGTTCAAAATAATCAGCAAAGAAAATAAAACCTTTTTATAACAAAAGATTATTTTCTATATTTTGATATAGGAAGAACTTTTCAGTTTCTGTAAGGCACACGCGATCCAGTATGAAAAGAGCATGGGTCCCGAAAATTCTTCAGAAACAGAGAAATTATCGCAGCCACCGGCATTTGGGCGATCTGCTCGATCTGATAATGTTCCCCTGAATGTCCTAATTGATCAGTACGAGAATTTCTCTAGAGTTCTCGTAGATAATTTCTCTAGTTTCTGAAGAATTTTCGGGACCCATGCTCTTTTCATACTGGATGGAAATATATGCAAGGCACACATCCTCAACGCAAGACACCTTTTTCGGGACGAGAAATAGAATATCTTTGCCTAGGGTGATCGTTGGGCTGTAAAAGCTCCTGATTTATGCTCGTCTCAGCCCAAGCTACAGAACTGCTATTCCAATTCAAAACCCATGTTAAAAAGTGAACTATTTCCTTTAACCCGCGCCCCACTTGGGGGGGGGGGGCTATTCATAGCCCCCTCCCGTTTTTCTGCAATAACTTCCAAACCGCTTGACGTATCGAGGCCAAACTTTCAGTACATTCGGCTGCATCTATTTGACACCTTGCATCAAAATTTGAACTTCGTATCTACCATAGGTCGGCCGGAAATAACGTCAGAGTCACGTCATGTTCGGCCGATTTCGACACAAAACATTGAACCACGGCAATCGCTCCCAAGAGTTGAGTTTTTAAGTTAGATCCAATTTCTTTGCATGAGAGGACTCAAGGTAGTCTGCGCTATCAAAATGGTATCTCGGATTTTCAAAATTTTTAAGAATTTGAAAATTATATAAAATAAAATTTTTAGGCACTTTTTATTTTTAAATTTTTATCAGCATTTTAAGCACCACAGGCCCGCTAGGGGTACCACAGGCCTAGCAAGGACACTGCGGGTTTGTCAGGGGGCACCACGTGCCTGTCAGGGGCACCTCAGACTTGTCAGGGCCAAGGAGCACCACAGTCCTTTCAGGGGCACCACAGACCTGTTAGGGGCACCAGAGGTCTAGCAGGGGCACCACAGGTCAGCCAGGGGCACCACCAGCCTCGCAGGGGCACCTTGGGCCTGTCAGAGGCACCACGTGCCTGTCAGGGACACTATAGGCTTGTCAGGGGCACCACAGCTCTGCCAGGGCCCAGGGGCAGGGAAAAATAAAAAAAACAGGAAAAAAAACTAAAAATAGGGCCCCACCGAAATCCCGGCCGAAAATCCGTTGAGTTTTTAATTTTGGGTATAGGCAGGGGCCCCACTTCGATTCCTGACCCCCCCCCCCCCCTGGAGTTTTTTTTTTCTGGATTCGCCCCTGGGAGTGAGTGACGGCCAGGGGCACTACAAGCAGAGCACCATAAGCCGGTGACAGGGCTGACATACCATGTTTTGATAGCATGACTGAAACATACTTTTTGGGTAGCCAGGAAATCGCATGCGAGAGCCTATTCAAATTCTTACATCGGCCTTTTTATGCACCAGTCGCATACAGGTACGGGATTTGGCATACGATTTCCAGACAATCGAAAGACTGTTTGGAGCCAACGAAGGAAGGAATGAGTGAGTTAAGTTGAAAGTATTAATTTGGTTCAAAATGATGATGTAAATAACTTGGTTATTTAAATATATATCTTATGACGAAAACGATTGGCATTTTTACAATGCACTCAACGGCGCTCAACACACAATGGGCCGACAAACTCAACAACTTCTTCGCCTCTGTGGGCCCCGGTGTGGCGGGCGCTCTGGCGGCCTCTCACGCTGGGGAGACGCTGCCGCCGCGGCCGCCGCGCGTGTGCAGCGGCGCGTTGTCACTGCGCCCGGCCACGCTGCCCGAGCTGTCCGCGGCGCTGCAGCGGATGGGCTCGTCTCGGGCGAGTGGAGTGGACGGCATCACTATCAGCATGCTGAGGGCGACTTTCCCTGTGGTGGGGCCATATCTACTCCACGTCATCAACAGCTCGATCGTGACGTGTGAGGTGCCTCCTCAGTGGAAGTCCGCTATAGTGACTCCATTATACAAGAAAGGAGACCCCAGTGACCCGAGTAACTACTGGCCAATCTCCATCCTGTCCACGGTGGGGAAGCTGTGCGAGCGCATCGTGTGCGATCAGCTCATGGACTACTTGTCATCTAAGCACATCCTATGTCCTCAGCAATATGGTTTCCGCCCCGGCTTGTCCACTGAGGCGGCCGTGCTTGACGCTGTCATATATGTGACTGAAAATATGGCTCGAGGCAGGGTGACGTCATTAGTCACCGCCGACACGTCCAAGGCGTTCGACAGCGTTCAGCATGGCCGTCTTCTGGACAAGCTGGGCTGGTAAGGTGTCGAGGCGGAGTGGTTCGGTGCCTGGCTGCGGGGCCGCACGCAGTCGCTGCGGGGCGGTAGCGGTGTCCTTCCTGTGACCCACGGCGTGATCCAAGGCTCCATTTTGGGCCCGGCCCTGTTTTTGGTCCTTACCAATGACCTGACGCAGCACATGCCGCATGGAAAGATCATAATATATGCCGATGACGTCCAGTTTCTTGACGCTGAATTTCCATGTAACATGTCGGACCTCAAAATTCGTATCGAGAGCAATTTAGCGGTAGCAAATAACTGGTTCACACAAAATAGTCTCAAAATCAACCCGATCAAAACGGAAATGGTTCTCTTTAAATCAAGGCACCTTGCCACGGTACCACAATTCTCAGTCACGTTCGGCAATGCTCAAATCAAACCGTCTTTCAGTGTCAGGATACTGGGGGTCACTGTCGATTCACACCTCTCGTGGGAGCCGCACATCTCGACCGTTGTGCGGCGGTGTTACTGTACGCTCATAGGGCTCGCCAGGATGAGATACCGTCTCCCATCTGAAACCAAGCGACTGCTTGTTGAGGCGCTGGTGTTCCCTCATGTGCGGTATTGCTTGTCTGTCTGGGGAGGCTGTACCGCAACACAAAAGCGTCGCGTTCAGCGGGTCATAAACTTTGCCGCACGTATTGTCACTAATGCACGGTACCGCGATCGAGTGAGACCTCTGCTGAGTGAGCTGCGATGGCTGCGAGTGGACGACATGATCCGCGAGCGCGATGCAATGGTGGTCAGAAGCATTCTGTCAGCCGAGCATGTTGCAGAGGAGCTTCAAAGGAATGTCGTTCGCCGCTCCGATGTATCGAACCGCGTCACTCGGTCATCCGCGGACGACCTGCTGCAGCTGCCGCAGGTTCGAACTGAGTTCAGTCGCCGCTCCTTCCTGTTTCGGGCCATTAAGACATGGAATAGTCTGCCTTCGGCGGTGCGAGCGTCGGCAGGAGATGGTGTTCATGGCTTTAGATCTGAGCTGGTTTCTTACTTGTCACACAAGTGAGCAGTGCATCAGGATCTTTCGGCCCTGCGCTTGGGTTTCTTTATTCGTGGTTTTAACCAGTGCCTACTCGTATATTTTACAGTGTTCATTGTGTCATGCTTTTAAGTTATGTATTTTTATTCACATGTTCATCGACGTGGCTGCTGGAACACCCACTTTGTGGAAGCACCGAAATACATCATTCATTCATTCATTGAAAATAGGTCGGAGCGTTTGAGTCTTTAATTTAGTGGTCGCCGCTTACTAATCATGTGGCATACACGCCGCATATAACCGCCAATGCCGCAACACAGCTTAGATTTCGAAGTAAGCATTTAGTCTCACCCTCAGAATCGACTGCGCTATCAAACGGATATCTATGTTTTTCATAATATTGATTTTTTTAAATTATATATATTACAAATCAAAAGTTACATTCTTATTTGTTTCATGAAGTTTTTACTTTTTGAAGAAAAAAACTGGAATACGTGTGATAGAACACATGCTTATGACTTACTCTAGAAGGTTTTAGCCAAATATCTTCAAAAATGGGCAAGTTATACGCATTATAGCAAGAATTTCTCAATAATGATTTCTTTTCAAATCAATTTTTCAGTACCGTAAACGGGGGTGACTTTGCCTTGCTGAGTGACTTTGTCATGCTTCTCAAAAAATGCTTTAGGGTGACCTCCAGTGATATTTTACGAAGAATGTAATAATTTTTATGCACAAATGAAAGATAATTGATGGGCCTTTCAACATCACCAACGCTGAGAGATAAATTACCACTAAATACAAAACAGGGCTCCCTTTTATCTGAGTAATTGAAATTGTCAAATTTGAAGAGGTCCGAACTTTTTATTATCTAACCATGTTCTAGACCGACTGCGATGCTGAAATTTGGTATGGTTGATCATGACAAGACTGTTAAGTTAGCATATCCAACAAAACTGGCATTTGTCACTTAATTTAGCTAAAATTCTTGGTGGCGATTCTTCCAAGTGAATTGCAGGCCACATGGGGTGACTTTGCCACCATGTTATCAATGCAAAAATGAAATACTTATCCGATGCAATTCAAAATAAGTTATAACTATAGCATCATTTTGATCTCCAAACTGGTGTTTTAAAACGTAAAAGTTTATATGTTGAGCATTAACACAGTAATGCACAGTGGGAGTATATAAAGGCAAAAATTACCAAAATAAAAACATGGATGAAGCTGGGCCCAACTTTTCAGCACAGCCATGATCATCTACAACTCCTGAGTTTGCCAGTAAGACTGGCTAAAGAAATCTGTATCATTCTATAGATCAAAATGCTGATATAATAAGGGTGTCGGTATGTTCCCGCAAGAACGTCCTCTTTCTGTTCCTCTTAATGCCTCTGGAAAAAAGCGGCAAGGTCCTAGAGTACCGATACAATAAAATCTTTGCTTATTAATCTATTCTGAACCATTTTCAGTTTCTATTTACTATCAAATCTCAATTACTTTCAAAATTTATAATAAAAAGTAGGGCATCTTTCCTTTTTTTGTACATCGTTTAAGAGAAATAAAAACTCGAATTGCTTTATTTTGTCCTATTAAACAATTAAGGATGGTTGCCCTTCCTCATACAATGGAACAAAAATGCTTGAAAAGTATTTGTTAGCGTTATAAGCATAGTGGCAAAGTCACCCCTTTTTCAGTTTAACTTTGCCACGACTCATTTTCCTTAAAAAAAAAATATTTTTAGGCAAGATAAAAGTACGATAATAGCAGAACCCAAAGAGCTAATCTTTATCCGTGTTTTGAACATAGAGTCATCCCAATAAGTTAACAAGTTTAAAAAATACAAGCGTCTAAAGTTGAAAACATGGCAAAGTCACCCCCGTTTACGGTACGTATTTGACATCGTACACCAATATGAATAGCACCATCGTGTTCTTGAGCTCAAGCCGCATCTGATAGACATTTTTTGTTGTTGAAAAATTTCAACTTTAAAAATTTGACCTTTTTTGACCTGAAAGTGGCCAGACCTTAGCTAAATTCAACTCAAAATGACCTCGAATGACATAAACGACATCGCATTCGAAATCTATGGCCTATATGGACCATAACACATGTGTCACGTGACCAAGCATGATATCAAGATTTCCGTGACCTGTAGTGTTCAGGATGACCTGACCCTGACCCGAAAATCAAAGTACAAGCTTGGTACCCTCAGGGTATCTAAAAAGAATCTGTTCACGACTTTGCAAACCAAAAAATGAGCCTGATCTGACTTGTAAGACGGCGGCCAGAGCCCAAAATGTGAACAAGCTAAACATCGATAATTTCTACTTTGACCTGACCTGTGACGTCATCAGTGACCTCGAGGTCAATGAACTTAGGTTTTGCTCAACTGTTTTTTTCGGGGCTATCAGACGCCGTTTGAATTTTGACGATCAGCCCAGTCAAGGGCGCACACAAGGGGGGCACACGGGCCCGTGCCCCCCCATTCGAGTTGGGGGGGCCCAACTCGAAGGAAGGGGCCCATTTGAGGCGGCCGAAGGCGGGCCTCTAACTAATCCTTAGACCACCGAAGACCGTGTACAAAGGGCCCTCAAATGGCCTTAAAGGGCCCCCAGATGGTCTCAAAAGGCCCTCAGATGGCCTCGAAGGGCCCTCACTTAGCGTCATAGGACCCTCATCTGGTGTCAAAGGGCCCTCAGATGGCCTTAAGGAGCCCTCAGATGACCTCAAAGGACTCTCAGATGGCCTTAAAGGGCCCTCAGATAGCCTCAAAGGGCCCTCAGCTAACGTCAAACGGACGTCAGAAGGCCTTAAAGGGTGTCAAAGGTCCCTGAGCTGGCGTCAGAGGGCCATGCCCTTGCGTCGAACGGCTCTCCGAAGGCTCTAAAGAGTCCTTTGCTGGTGACAGAGGGCCCCCAGCTGGTGCCAGATGGCCCCCAGCTGGTGCCAGATGGCCCCCAGCTGGTGCCAGATGGCCCCCAGCTGGTGCCAGATGGCCCCCAGCTGGCGCCAAATGGCCATCAGAAGGTCTCAAACGGTCCTCAGCTGGCGTCAAGCGGCCCTCAAAAAGCCTCAAGAGGCCCTTAGAAAACCTAAAGGGGCCCTTAGAAGACCTCAAGGGCCCTCAGAAGGCCTTAAAGAGCGTCAAAGGACCTTGAGCTAGCGTCAGAGGGCCCCCCAGCTAATGCCAGAGGGCCCTGAGCTAGCGTCAAACTTAAAGTGCCCTTAGCTGGTGTCAGAGGGCCCCAGTTGGTGTCAGAGGGTCATCCATTGGCGTCTAATGGCCATCAGAAGGCCCAAAAACACGATCCTCAGCTGGCTTCCAGCGGTCCTCAGCTGACGTCAAGAGGCCCTCAAAAGGCCTCAAAGGTCCCTCGACTGCTCAAAGGGCCCTTAGAAGGCCTCAATGGGAGCTCAAGAGACGTTAAACGGCCCTCAAAAGGCTTGAAAGGGCCCCCTGCTGATGGCAAAGGGCTCGCACCTGAGTCAATAAGAATAAGAGCCTTGTCAAAAAACGGACCTGAGAAACCTTGCCGGCCCTTCTGCGGGACTCCTACACTTACCTGAGTGGCCCCCGTTTACTGAGGGGCCCTGGTTATTGATGGGGTTCCTCGTTACTTAACGCCTGGTTACCAGAGGGGCCCATGGTTACCTGGTGGGCCCCTGATCAATTGAAAACCCCTGGTCATCTGAAACGCCCCTGATTACCTAAAGGGTCCCTAATCACTTGGATTCAGTGACATAGCAAGGGAGCGAGGGGGTACGTGCCCGTTCTCGGGTTTAGGGTTCCTTCAAAACCGAGGGGCCCTGCGGCGCCAGTTGGTAGCAGAGGGTTCGCGCTGGCCGCACTTCAACTCGAAAGGACACCACAGGGCTTGTGGGGGCACGTTATTGGCTCCTATGTAGCCACAATTATCTTCATAAAGGCCCAATGCCGGTTTCTGAGAGACCTCGCCGGCCGCTCAGGGCCCTAGTAACGGCCAACGAGGGATTGGCTGCTAATGGCTCCACATCCGTCTGTGATAGACACACGGTCCACACCAGTGTTTCTAAAGGCACCCACAACGGCAACTGCGAGGCCCCTCGCCCCACCTCCAAGGGACCCCCACCAGCGCATCTTAAGGGCCTACATCGGCGGCTCTGAGAGTCCCCACACCGACGCCTCTGAGGGCCACGTACCAGTGACTCTGAGGGCCTCTTACCAGCCTCCGAGTGTCCTTGCCAGCCTATGATGGGCCACTTTCCACTTGCAGGCCATTTTGCAGGGCCACACACATGCCAATGATGGCCCCACCAGTGTCTCTAAGCCCTAAGACCCCGCAACGGCGCCTGTGAGGACCCAACACCAGCGCATCTGACGGCCTTTCACTGGCACCTCTGAGCGCGCCACACACCGGTGACTCTGAGGAGCTCGCTCGCTTCGCTCGCTCGTAAAATACCATGTAAATTAGGCATTAGTGTACATTAGGCACACTCCTCGGGCATAAATGATACTTTTGCTTGCCGATTTTCCACATTTTCTCATGCAAAGACCGTTTTAAAGAGACCCGTCTGCCAGTGAGACTGGACCCACCGTGCCTTCCTCCTCCCATCGAAAGGTCCTGGATACATGCTGACCCCGGGCCACCGGGTGACTCGCGGGCCCGGGGTCCGCGAAAAAAAACATGCTAAAAAACATGCTAGCGTAAAAATATATATGTTTTGAAAATTAAGCTGGTACCGAAATAATTGTTTTACCTACCATGCAATGACAAACCAATTGCTCAAGCTTCAAACCAACCGAAATATAGCCCCGTGGGCCGTATTTTTTTTTGGGGGGGCCTTCGACATGGGGGGTCCAGTTCGAAGGTCGTGCCCCCCCCCCATTCAAAAATCCTGTGTGCGCGCCTGAGCCCAGTAGTTTCGGAGTTAAGAGGGGGGCTATGATTGAATACCCCCCCCCCCCGTATACGGTAGGCGATCCGGCCGGTGTAGCCTCGCGAAACCTCAAAGACACTTTTTTCCAAAAATTGGAAAACAACAGAGAATTGGAAAGCAAAGAAGCGCACCGGATGCTCTGGAGGGGCGTCATTGGGCTTGAATGGGGCGACTTCAGTCTCAAGCGGGACGACTTCAGTCTCAAGGGGGGTGGGGGGTGCTAGTGGCTCTCGGATAGGGCGACTGTGATCTTGAGAAGAATGCGGGTGCTTTAGAGGGGCGCCAGTGGTTTCAGGGGGCGCCATCGATCTTGGATGGGGCCGAATGGGGCAACTGTGAACTTCAGAGGGGCGCCATCAACCTTTAATGGGGCGACTGTTCCGTTCGGGTGGGTGCCAGCGGCTCTTCAGTGGCGCCATCGACCCTGGGGGTTCGGAATATTCTGGTTTCCGGAGGGGCGCCCTTCAACATTGGGGGGCTCATGTCCTATTTGGGAGGACATGGGAGGCCCATGCCTCCCGGTGTATGTTGAATTGATGGATAGAAAAAGCACATGACTTATTTAAAGTTATCTCGTGACAAAACAGTTGATCCCAGATGCCTGAGATCAGGCACACTTTACTGGCGAATGGCAATTTCGCGTACACAGAGTGAAAAACTATGTCTAGCTACTGTCCACTGGAAAAAATTGACTTTTCACAAAACCGGCCCATACCTCCCGCCTCCCGTCTCTATCCTATCCTACCTACATCACTTGTATGCCAATTCATTAAGTTTTTGAAGGCGGGAGGTCCCCTGAATTGCAGTATTCATTGCTCCGCGACTGACAGTGCAGTTGCGGTGGTGTGGTGGTGCGATGGTGCGGTGGCAGCTCACCCTGTGTGCCGGGAAGTCGGCCTCCTCGAAGGTGAAGTGCTGACCCGTGGCCGGCCGCGGGCCCTCGGCGCCGCCACTCTCCTCCGAATAGCCTTCCATTGCTCCCCAGTGGCCTGTCAACAGTGGATCTGTATCAGATAGGCATATCTCTGATCTTAACTCTCGACCGTATTGGTGTTTTGCCAGCGTCTGGGTCGCACTACTAGGGCTAAACTACGGCTGTCCGGAGCTCGCAGAGCGGACTTGGGCTCTGCCCATGCTCCGACATAGCATGCATGCCCTCTAGACGATGTCTTTGTGTCATACGCCGACTTTAGCTCAAGTCCTAGCCGACTTAAGTCCGAATTAAAAATCTCGGGCAAGCCGCACTTTAGCCTCCTTGAGCCAGCTGAGCCCGGAGTAAAACTGCTGGCTGGATTTATAAGTCAATGGGGAAAAATGAAAACTGTTATTTTAGCGTCCGGAGCGATCTCAAACAATCTCCAGCACACGGAATCGTGATTTTTTGCACTCTTTGCAAGGTTCGATGCTTCACTTGCATTGTTGACCATGCGGGACGACATTTAGGACATCAATAGGGTCAATAGGAGGAAGCCACTGGCGGTCGCAGCCGCTAGCAAGAGGGGGGGGGGGGGCAAAGTCACACTCGCGGGACATAACATTTCCCCGTCACCGCGGGGGGGGGGGGTGATAGGCAAGTTCTTACGATGTGCAGCAAAATCTACGCGACGATGCACCGCGCAGTTGGCATTACTTATGCTACGTCTATCCCATGTTTGCGTAAAAGTTTTGAGCTCGGTTTAAGACAAATCACCAGAGGCCAGTTTCACCAACAGAAATATAGTTGCCTGCCGGAATTATTCGCCTAAAGGCCATTTCGAGTACGGTAAAGCCCTATCCGCCCTATAAAGTTAATGGTAAAGCCCTATCCGCTTACGTGCCCATCGCGTTTACGCTCCGTATGTGAAACTGCCTTTAGGCAAAAATATCCGGCAACGGCTATTTTTCTGTTTGTAAAATTGGCCTGGGTTCCATTTACCGTCCCACGGTGTGCCCAACGGACGGACCGCTGCACCATGGCTACGGATCGGTGCTGAATACGAGCATACCGGAAGGTCGGGCACGCGAATTCAGGACCTTACCACCATAAAACAATTCGGAAAAGTGCGAAACCTCTTGCTTTAAACAAACATGTGAAACCCAGAGAGCATTTTCAGACTATGCCATTTACCCATATAGTTGTGTGGCGGCGAGAGAGAGAATATGTGCACCGACCTCTGGAGACTCTTCACAGGTTTTCAAAATTTGCTTCTGAGGGCCGCGCGTAGATTCCTGCGGGGCTTCACAACGGCTCTATTGGGGCTCACTCAACTTGGTGCCAATTTGGTGACCTGGGGGCGCTGACCTGACCGTGACCCGAGGTCAACACCCTAGGTTGACCTCACCCAAACAAAAAGTATATGATTCGACGCGCCTGAGCGACGGCGAACACGATGCTGCCAAAATCGCGGTTCTGCGGCCGTTTTTTGCGAAGTTATTCATCAAAAACTGAACCGTACCTTGGGGCACTTGACCTGACCTCAGAGGTCACCGGTTGACCTAGGACCTTGAACTCGGGTATCAATCTCCGCATCTTGTAACGGCACACGCGCTCGTTTTTCCGCGACGCGCTAGCTCCACCAGGGGCGAAACGGCGATGGGGGTCGTTATTGCCCCCCCCCCCCCACCTCGACCGGCGCGTATGTAGAAAACCAATAGGTCCGGCGAGGGATATACAGTATGCAGTGTACAGCTGTATACAGTAGCACCCCGTAGTTAAAAAGTAGTAGGAACTCGTCCATATTCCGTAATATGAACGATAATTGGCAGGCTCACAATCTATCAAAGCATCTCTGTCGTGACGAAAGGAAGGCATTTTAAATAGATCGTAAATTTAGCAAATAACGCTGGCTATCTTTGTTGGTAGGTAATAGGTATGCAATACTGCATTAAGTTTTTTAGTCTTTTGGCGAGGCAAGCCGGTCCCGTGCTCAGTTGGTAGAGCGTTGAACTCCACGTGGTGAGAGCACGCGGTCCCGGTTATAACAGTCCGGGTTCGAAGCGCGACGGGCACTTGACGTTTATATGCCTCCTGACAGGTACCTATGGTTGCGGCTAGTGGCAGGCCGTAGCCAGGCGAAGTCAGTGAGGGGACCGGCCGTGCGCGGCTATGTGCGCACATTAAACTTTGGACTCCAAATTCTGCCATAGAACTGGAATTTGACGATCGGAGGGTAGAGGGCAGGGTCACTGCCAACAACTAACAAGCTTCGCTTAGCGGTGGCTCTGTCCTTGTGAATCCTTCCTATTAAAAGATTCGGACTAAATTTATAAAAAGAAAAAAGAAAAGCTTTCAAGTTCTATCATCTTTCACTGTCGACAGTTAGATTGCTATTGCAAGTGCCTTTAACCCGCGCCGTGCTGGTGGCCTGAACATTCCGCCGAGTGCTGGGGGAAGGGGGCGTTTTCACGCCCCCCCCCCCATCGTCTAACTTGGCTCCTGGGCCATGTAGCCTCGGTGATTTTTAATTTCAGGTCAAAGGTCAGGTCACCAGAGGTCACCAAAGGTCAAATTTAGTCCATTTCAATAATTTTGGAAACTTCCACCGGCTAACTCGGGAACCAATAGAGCTACAGCACCGCGGAAAAGCGCATTCGATAGCCCTTTTACAGACCTTTCTGAATAATGCTCTCAGACCTGACATCAGGTCAACGGTTTAGCCTCTAGAGGGCAAAAACTGTAAAAATAGCCGTTTTCCCGAACAATATTTTTCGGCAATAACTTTTGACTCAAGAGAGTCACGACGTTACTTTTGGCAGCATCATGTTCCTCTTGTCGAGACACGTCGAATGAACTATTCGTTGACCTTGAAAGGTCATTTTTTACCTTAGGTCAAGGTCATGACCTGACCGGAAAGTGTCATGCTGCATATCAGTCGATCCGTATGATCGAGCTGAACACATCTGACGTGTTTTCACCGCAGTGTACCACAATTATATTTTAGCTTGGGTGTCAGAAAGGAAAATTATTCCGTAGACAGGGTGAAGGGAGTGGAAAATTGCCGGTAAGGTAAAGCTAACAACAGATGCGAGGGATAAGAGTGGAGTAAAAACAGATTGATAGCATACATTTTCACACAAAAAAAATGATACGATATAGCGTTTAATGGAAGCATCGATATATTGTTTAAGACCATGTACGACCATGTACGACCATGCCCTTTGCTTTTGACGTTCGGAGTGGAAAATTTATCTTGAAAGGTTGAGGTGAGAGTGGAAAATGGTCTTCATTTGGATGTCGTTTCACACCCAAATCGATTAATTTTGGGACACTGTTTCACCGCTCTAGCACGTCTCTATCAAACGTTCTGGCCACAAAACTGCTGGCCCCCAGCACAGTGCGGGTTACGCCATGATAAATGTATGGGCCCTTTTCACCGTGCAAGGACCCTTTTCACCATAGGCTCCTTTCACTATGCATGGGCCCTTTTCACCCAGCCCCCGTTCACGAGCTTCAGAATTCCTTTACCGTGACGTCATCACGGCGCATGACTTTTCATTCACCCATAGAAATGCATGCAAAGCATGGTGTGTTTCAGGCGGGCTAGGGAGAAATCTAAGGCCTACATGTGTTCAAAAGACGTACCACTAAGCCAATGGATTCGTCTCATTACGATAAATGGGGTTGAAATCGAAACATTCGGCCTATATTTATCTAAAATGGGCCAATCAAATGGTCCCTGCAACTCATAATGAAGGATTTCCTCTGCGTTAAAAAATTTGTTTCAAGTGTTTTTTCATCAGCGACAGGGGAAATCCTTCATAATTGCTACCAGATTACTACCATATTCCCTCGCATTTCTGTTGCGCATTGCCTCACAAATAAGAGTTTTGTGAAGTTTATATTAATTTAATTGTCACATTTTGACTGATTTTGGCGATTTTCAATTATTTCAACGCAGCATGGATCAGATAGCTCTCGTAGTTTGCTGAAGAATGTGGCTTTTGCTTGGTTATTTTCAAGTTATCTGTGATTTGGTGCGCCGTGATCGTAGCATTATACAAATTATATCAACTTTAAAAATTGAATCAACTTTTGAAGTGAAGTTCACATGAAGAATCAAAAGTTCAAGCATAATAATTGTTCAAACATAATGATGCAACATGTGTCTCCCAGATGGAACTTATATTTCAATTGAAAACTGAAAATGGAAAACAGAAGATGGATCTGCGGAGTTACTTAGATCACAAGGTGCTCTTGATTGTTGGTAATTGAAGATGTTGAGAGAACTTGTGAATCTGCATACCAGTCCTGACTTGCTTGATTGTTTAAAACTATTTTAATTCTCATAATTGTGTAATGTGTAGGTAGTGACTGTGCACAATGCGCAGCACATGTGCGCAGAAATGTGCAGGTGGCTGGTAGGTGGGTTAAACTTCGGAGATGCGAATTTGGATGTCAGTTATAAAATTAATGGTTATGCCTTGTAGAGTAAGCTCTGCTGTTTTTTTTTTGTAATTGTCTTTTGTATAATTGTAACCTACAATGCTGTTAGTTTCATTTTTATTAAAATGCTCGACCAGAATTTTCACTTGTTCATGCATGAATGGCTAAGTTTGGGGTGTTAATTCAACCCTGACTGCTCAAGTTTTTCAAAGGCACATGACACAGCATGGCTAGATCAGCTGGTACCTACCTGTTGACTATTTTTGTTTTTGTTGGTGATGTGTTTGCTGTTTGTCTTTTGCAAGGTGGTCAATGAAATAAAATAATGCATTATTTTGGAATGTTTCCTTGACAGAAGCCAGGAGCCGGATTGATGTGTGCTGGTGAATGAGATGGTTCAAAAGCATTATCTGATGTTTTTCAATGTGCATAAGCCATAACATCCCTTTCATACGCTGAAGTTTTAATAGCTTCTCAGTCTCTGTCATTTTCCTGAAATATTGGTGTAGATAAGAGATATCAGTACCTTCTCAGAGGTACCTGCCTTCTGCTGGATGAATATTTAATTGGTTGGACGAAATGGACAGGTAGCCTTATGATAATGTAATGTGAAATCTTATTTCTATAAAACTTTGAAAATGAAGTTCTAATTATTCATATGTGCATACATTTTTGATGACTAAGAAAGTTTTCCACAAGATTAGAAAATGTGGGAAAGTCTATCAAATAACACATTCTGAAGGCTCAATGCTGACAGAGTGCTGCCTCAAAGAATAACTGACTTGCTGGGTTACGAATATTTCTTTATTTTAATTTTCAAATGTAATGTACAATACATTGCAGTGAAATAACAAAATAGTGCAGTAAAATAGTATTGGCGACGATCAAACAACATGTGCGCCATTGATGTCTGCAAAAATTGCTACCAGATTGCTACCAAATCCGTGACGTAGCTACGGCGCCTTTATTTCCCTAGTGAACCAACCTGAGTAGTAAAGTAATCTTGCTTTTCACCCTAGTACCCACGGGCGATCTGCTCGTGCTTTTGTTACTGGAGCGTTTCTACTAGGCATGCCACATTATCTATGCGTTTCCAGACTTTGTTGTGTCTTATAAACGTGCCAACACGTGAAATTATGGTAGTCCCATGCTTTATAAATTGTGCCAAAGGGTATTCAAAGGTCAGGTCAAGGGCATTGACCTTAGATTACTTTTAGTCACTTTTTGGAGATGATGTCCATTTTGGAGATGATTTCCATGTCAATTTTGTCAAAATGTCAATTTTGAAGCAAAAAAAAAATTGTCAATTTGGAATTTTGTCGAATCTAACCCATTAAGAACACAAGGGCGGATCCAGCCGGCCGTCTTGGGGGGGGGGGGGGGCAACCGGTTGGGACTAGCCAAACCTAGGGTACCCCCAAATCTAGTTTTCTTACCGGTTTTAGGCCACTTATTTTTCACCCTTCGCCTTTTCATCCGGAAAAAAACGAAACGAAAACATTTGCAAAAAGTGAGAAATTTTGTCTCAGCTGAGTCAAGGAACCTTTTTGGTAACGTAGAATAAAGGCTTATATCTTCCACATGAGCTGTCAAGCCAGGTAATGAGGGGGGTTGTTTTTATTAAATGTTTTCTTCCCTTTAGTTTTCCTTTGTGACCCACAACCGCTAATTCAGGGAGGGCAAGTTGCCCCGACGGTTCCTAGCCCTATGAAAAGTTGTGGGGCAGCGCCCCCACGGCCCCAGAGTTGTGGGGGCAGGCTGCCCCCACTGACCCCCAGCTCCCGCGCCCATGACCACAAAGTTCAGGCCCATGGCCCGGCGTCGAGCTCAAATTCAGACTCGGCAATGTTGATGGTATGTCCGAGTTCAGACAAGCTGAGCTTATGCTGGGTTCAGCTAGGACGATTGAAGAGGTATCCTGTTGGGCTAAATGCCGGACAATCTCAAGCTCTGATTTTGCATTTAATGCTTAATTATCCTACTATGTTGAGTGAAAACTACCCATGTGTCATTAAGTATAACTTCAAATAGTGGGTTTAATTAGTGACATATGGTGGAGCATTAGGGGTTTTAGGGGTGCACATGCACCCCAAACTGAAAAAGCACCTTCTCAAAATGACGTTTGAAACACTTCAAAAACAAGTACAGGTAAGGGGAAATTGTGTCTTCCTCTGCACCGTGGGGACTTATGCCATCCTAGCACGACATAAGTGGCAAATACGAGTATTTTGATATCCACTTTTTTGTCATCCATTTCACGTAGAATTGCCCAGTGCATCCATACCCGACCTTAAATCCTTTCAAAAACGATTGCTTACACCTCAAAACACCTCTCAAAGTGTAGCATTGCGCTGACCAGCATCCTGCTTCCCGGATATAGCGAAAAAGCACACGACAATGAAACGCCCGCTCACTCGTTTCCCTGAACAGCAGCTTAAAGTTGCGATATGTTTTTATTATCTGTGCTTAATGAGGAAGATGATGGTATACACGAAAATTTCCAAAAAACAACCAAAGGTATCATTTTCGAAGGAAATGCTAAAAATGTTAAAATGCTTTTGATTCCGGGAGTTGAATCAGCAAACTGCTACCCCACAAAGTTTGATACGCGGTGGTACAGTCGTGTACAGGTTGATGGTCCCCTACTCTTTATCCACCGGGTTCCTATGGCTCAGCATTGGCAGCAGCCGCCTGGTACGGTAGGCTGTGCCGCATGACCCGAGAGTGAATCGGCACAGTCTACCCACGCCGTTTGACATCGGCTCGGGTCGCCGGGTGGAGCGCTTTGTAGACCAGCTGTCGCCTCGCGTCAGACCAGCGCGGGGGAGGGGCTCGTCTCGGTGGTTGGCGTGGGCTGGCGAGTGGTGTGGGGCGTGTTGGTGGACCATGGGGGCTGGGCGGGTGTGTGTGGTCACTTGCTGCATTCCACATTTTGCGTCGCTTAACAATTGCATTCCTGTTTTTGCTAAGCACAATGCGCGGAAGACCCAGCGAATATAATTTACTTGTGCATTGTGCAAAACGTGATTTGGCACGGTATCGAGGCAACCATAGGTCTTGTGCCGCATATATGCATGATATTTAGGCAATACGCTTATGAAAATGGTAGATTGATCGAATTGATCCTGGATGTCAATTCGTATGCTAAATGTCGACATGTATTAAATGAACGAATGAATGAATCAATCAATCGACAATCGACATGTAGATATAAAACCGTATAAATGCTCGCAACCACTAAAATCAAACCAGATCCTAACTCGGA